>NW_008332852.1:1116745-1129328 GCF_000622305.1 Nannospalax galili
AGGGTCTCCCTGTAGCCTCGGCTACTAGTAGTTTTAAGCAACAATCAAGACATTACATACCCATAGGAGCCTCATTTTTTCATTGCACAGCTTTTCTTCTTGTTCTCCCTGTGCATTATTCACCCAATAGCCACAGTGCTTTCAAATGTGAAATCTTCTAGTGAATTCCACTGTGCTTTAAAAATTCAGATTCTGCAGTCCATGACCGACTTGGTCTGCTACATGCTCTACATTAGATGCACACACATTCACTTCTACCACAAAAACAAACAAAAAACCAGGAATATGTCCCTAGACTTAACTCAGTTCCCCAAATCCAACCTCAACTCCTCAGGGAGGGCTCTGTTGTGAAACTGTGTAAAGCCACACACACACACACAGTTTCACAATCAGCTCTTCACAGTGCCGAGAGTACAAAAATTCATATTCTAACTGGAGTTGAACTTTTGAAAGATGTCAGTCAAGGCCCACACTCAACCTCCCAAGCTATTTGGCTACAACAATGTCACAGAGAAACAATAGGGCTTTCTCAAAGCTCAGCATGTATCTGTGTTCTCAGGTTGTGTCCCCACAGTGCTGATCTCACAGTCCTGGCTGGAGTTAACAAAGCTCTTGAAGATGACAGAGATTCCCTGGCAAACTTGGACCTGGATATATGTCAAGCTTAGAATTGATTGGGATTTCTGGTCTCTTGCCTAGATTCCAGTTCATGTTTGAGTATTTCTAGTCCCATGTAGATACAATTATCCTTTCATAAATCACAAAGATGAAAGCTAGGGGTCATCTAAGTTACTGAAAATTCCTTCACTGAATGAAAATGAATCAGCAAATACAACCAGACTAAAACCTTTCATGCAGTACAAATATGATGATTAGCTCCTTTAGGCTGATTGAAAACATCTGATGGGTGCTAGTGGCAAAAGAGCTGCTTCATTATTGAAACGGTAACGTTTCCGTGTACTCAGTCTTCTAATGAAACTACATGGGATATATCCTAGTCGGGTTTTGAAAATGAAGACTACAGCTGAACTTTGTTCTAATCCTGAACACTAGTTAAGTATATCTCAGAAATGGTAGAAATAAAAAAGAGGCACTTAATGAAGGAAGAACTAAGAGTGTTTTATACATGTTAGGATGGAAGGTCGGGTCCTATTTTAATTACTATGAGGAACCAGAATTCACTCTTTGCAGAACTTCCTTCACAACTTAGCTCACCCTAGGGGAATTTATAAATCCCTTTTCCGTGTGGTTTTGAGGAGACACTGCTGGTAGGTAATGGGGCTTGAACTCAAGCCTCTTTTCCCTTCCAATCTCATACTCCTTAAAATGAGAAACAGAAAGACTTGCACAAGAATAGTTTCACTGCTCTTGTGACATGATCAAGGGAAGGTAGAAGAGAAGGAGAGGAAGGCACAGAATCAGGGGCCACCTTGGACATGTAAACCTGAAAACAACTTTATTCCCAGTTTCTTCTTCTACTTGATGAAGATACTCTGGATGCCTACTGAAGGTGCTGTTTTTACGTAAGTGCATATTTTATGTCAAACTACTCTCAGAATGGTCACTGCCGAGAATTTACAAATACATTTTCCAAACTCATTCCCCCAGAAAGAGAACAGGAACAAGCCAAGGTAAGGGTCTGGGAGATGGTTTTGACGGTCTGTTGCTTAGATTCTGGGTCTTTGGGGGTTTCTGAAAGGGAATGTCAATTCCGCAGAGGGACATCAGAATGGGACCTTAGAGTGCTTCAGTGTGAGCCGGTGAAGGTGTGGAGGCAGGCCTTTCCATGGGATCCTGGTGGCATTTGAGGGTCTCAGGTGAGAAAAGAGCTTAAAGTGAGCGTTGTTGCTAATGACATTACTTATGTATTTTTACTAAAAATAAAAAAAGGAGGAAAAAATGCTTCTCCCCAAGCTTCCAGACAAATGATCAGACTTTAAAGAACTTTCTTACTTTTGTAAAGCAAAGTTTATTGATTCAGTTGAACTTAGAATCTGACTTCTACTTCAGAGCAAGTAAGACAGGGATTTTCAGCT
This sequence comes from Nannospalax galili, assembly GCF_000622305.1. Classification (NCBI taxonomy): domain Eukaryota; kingdom Metazoa; phylum Chordata; class Mammalia; order Rodentia; family Spalacidae; genus Nannospalax; species Nannospalax galili. The sequence goes on from NW_008332852.1 coordinate 1,118,782, forward strand.
CTATACAACTTTGACCCCTCTGTACTCTCTTCCTTCCTAGAGGCACTACTCAAGTTTGTGCCTTTTGTCCCTTTTATCTAGCTTTGTTAGAAGGTGTTGATGGGCTGCAATCATTATCTTTGACTCTTGTCAAGGCTGAGACACACCTCCATAATCTTGCCTATCTGCCTTAATTAAGTTCTTGTGTGGGGGGCCCATGTTCACAAAATTGTATAGATCTGTGGTGAACTGCAAGTGCTTAGGGGGAGCATCAATTCCATAATGAAGAAGAATTTAAAGCTATACTGCATTGTGCCTAGAATGATACTGTTACTTGTTCATGGTTAAATGGGGCCAAAGGAATGAATCACAAATACGAACAGATGTTTTCAAACGGTTTTAAAAGTCTTTGTGCTGAAATTCCAACTTTTCCCCAAATAGTTACCACTGAGCATCACGTACATCTTGCTGTTTCTTTCCACATTATTGCTGCTTGATTTATGGTCTCTTGGTTTTGGCTTTGATAGGAAAAAAAAATCTTGATATCTCAGGGATATAAGTTACTATTTTATGTAATTAATAAGTTACTATTTTATATAATTAATGAGATAATATTTAACCAAGAATTTGAGACTTCCAATAAATAGGACAAAGATATCTCTCTGTCCTGATGACAGTCATTAAAGGTCATAAAGCTATTGCTACCTCCTTGCTTGGAGCATGCTCCCTTCTTTTAAAATCTCCAGCTAAAAGGATAACAGTTGACAGCTGAAGTTACAACTAAATGGCAATTTGGATACCTTTTCTTTGGTAATGAATACTTAATTTTATTCAAATGCTCTTAGTTTAATTCCAAAAGCCCTCTGTTCTCCTGTTTTCTTTTAGAAAGAGAAACATCTGAATATTTGATTCCACAATTTCCACTAAATAAGTAAACATGAAACTACATTTGTAACGTATTTCTTTGCTTGTCAATGCAAAGGGTTTGTCTTGTACAGTATTCATAGAATAAGTGCTAATTTTTAATTTTTGTACCAACTCATAGGCTCCTATTCATTATTTCTGAGAAATAAATCTTTAACACTTTCTAAATAAATAAAAATGCAGTTAGTGCACTGTGGACACAGGGTCTAGTCTGCTTAAGTTCAATGCTGAACAAGCTAGTGCTGAATCTTAATATTAATTGTTCTCTTTGGACTGAGATGGTAATTATTTGGGAAGGTTTTTTTTTAAAAAAAATTGTGTCCGTTTGATTATGTCATATGAAGCACCTTTCCCTAGAAAATGCCAGGAATCTTCATTTTTTAAAAAATTGCCTTTAACTTCATCTTGCAAATGGAAAGTTAAATGGCAGATTCAAGGTAAAATTCTACCCAGCTGCTTAATTCTGGAGTCCAAAGAGATCGAGGTTAAAAGGAACACGGAGAGCTTGTCTTCAATCTCTACCAGAAAGAATTTTTTTAAAGTGCCACAAAAGATCCCTTCCCCAGTCTTTATTAAGGAAACAAAACAAAACAAAAAACCTATTAACCTTAGCTTGGGAATACTGTCAATAGTTAAGGACCTTTTCTAGCTGTCTATCTCAGAGCCTTTGAAATCAGCAAAGCGGGCAAAGATGCTCCTTACCTGAGGTGAAAGCAATGCACCAGCTTCCTCACTGCTGTAACCGTCTTCCTCAGGTCCGCAGCGGCCAACCCCAGAGTCCCAAGAAGTGGGAAAACGTTGTCCTGAGAGCTCCACCGAGAGGGGCTTTCCTCCTGGAGAGACACACCTCCTCTACGCCTACCACTGACCCCTGCGGATAACCAGGATCCGAAGCCTGTCATTTCTACTCCATCATCTGAGCAGTTGCTTTAAGTACCAAGCCCGCGCGTGGGCACCGGAGGAGGACCCGAGAGCGCACGAGCTTCAGCTGGAGGGCGCCCTGGACCCCGCAGCCGCACAGCTGCAGCTGAGGATTCCAAAGCCATGCGCGCGGGGCAGAGAGGCGCTTCCCCCACAACCAGCATCAGCTGCGCACAAGCCGCCACTGCGTCCCGGGCTAGTGCTAGCCGCCGTGCAAAGCCAGGCTTGCTGTGTGAGCAGAAAGTAGGGTTCTACTGAGCATGCTCGGCCCCCAGCTGTCTCTCCGGGGCCTATCAACTGTTGACCTCTCTAAAAGAATGAAAAAAGGAATATACTGAGGAAGCTACAGGATGAGATGTGGTGGAGGTAATTTTAAACATTGGCATGACCTCTTCCCTCACACCTCTGCTTGTAAAAGAAAAAACAAAAATGCATTGTTCTGCACTTAGCAATGCTGTTTTTTGTTGTTGTTGTTGTTGTTGTTGTTTTTTTTTTTTGACAGGTTGACAGGAACGTTTTGGAAGCCATCAATAGCTTTAATCTTTAACTCTCCCTGTGCAATTAAATCGCCTCTGGGGTCAAATGCCTGTTGTGTAGGCAATGAAACCTATTGCTGTCATTGATGGCTTAGGTATAGAATTGCCTATATTTGAAAGTTTAAGAAATGGGCCACAAAAATATTGATCTCTTTGTGTGTAATCTGCTGCTCGACTTTTTTTTTCAATTTTTAATTGATTTTTTTATGTGTGTATTTCATACAGAAAATCTCAAACAATCTTAAACATCTTTATAACCCCATCCCCACTGGCACCCTCCCATAGCCTATACCCCACCCCCATCCCATATACTCTGTCATCCCTGTTACCACCCACTCAGGCAACTTTTTTTTTTAATATTTTATTTTTATTATTATTTTATGTGTACGAGTGTATTGCCTGCATGCATGTGAGCGCACCCATGTCGTGCAATGCCACAGAGGTAAGAAGAGAGCTTCGGATTCCCCTGGAACTGGAGTTAAGGAGGGTTGGTAGCCGCTATGTGGGTACTGGGAATCAAACCCGGGTCCTCTGCAAGAGCAGTCAGTGTTCTTAACCGCTGAGCCATCTCTCCAGGCCCCCCTCAGACAACTTCTTAAAGCAGTATTTTATATGGTGATTGTACAGTGTTTGAAATGGAAACCTTAACCTGTTTTACAATAGCATGCAGGTTGAAACTTCAGTCTTTCACTCAAAGCAGCTCAATGTCAGCAGAGAACGTCTGGTTAATTTCAGATTGTAACAAGTCTTTGTTCTGGGCTTGGTAAATGATAAGAACTCGGTTAATGTTTGTGTGCGGATGAATTGTGGGGTTTGGTAGGTAATCTGCACATGGCCCTTAACTGGATAGCTGGGGTTCTTGAATTTCACATGAACTCATATTCTGACTCCTGACCTTCTCCGCTTTCTATTTGTGGCTAGCCAAGTATTTAAAAATAGGAATACACTATTTAGTTTCATCATAAGCAAACTGGCATGTCAACAAATACTGTTTGTATGTTAACGGTTTTTATGAGAATAAGTGTTTCGCCCGCATGTATGTAGGTGCATCATGTGCATCCAGTGCCGGTGGAGGCCAGAAGAGGACATTAGGTCCCCTGGAACTGGAGTTAGGGGCTGTTGTTAGCTGTCACATGGGTGCCAGGAACTGAACCCAGGTCTCTCTCAAGAGCATCCAGTTCTCTTAACCTCCGAGTCATCTCTCCAACTCCCATTTTAACGTTTTTTTATTGTGAGGTGTCTTTCTTCTCTTCTCCCTGCCCCCTAGCATGCTACGTAGCACACTGAGCCTGAGCCATGTTCAGACCCTGTGCTCAGCTGCTACTGAAACCAGTGAGGACTCTCCATGGTTTGTGGATAACCAAATTATTTCATCTGGTAAAGCGTCAACATGGTTACTCTGCCAAGTCCACAGAGAGCAAATCTAAAAGGTTTTCATGGCTGAAAGAGCCTGAAATAGCTTGAAAGCTCAGCCTGTTTCCTTTCTGTAGGAAAGGGCTGGTGAGGTGGCTCAGCGGGGAACTAACCTTGCTGTAGAAACCTGAAAATCCACTCCACAAAGTTGTCCTCTGACCTCCACAGGTATACCACGGCACTTGTGGACACACACACACACACACACACACACACACACACACACATGTACACACAGATATCATGTGCAAACACAATAACAATTCTTTTTCAAAGTTAATTGAAAAACCTGAGGCAAACTAGGAGTCAGGAAGTTCCTGAGTCATTACAGGTGTTTCCAGGGCTCACTAATCCAGTTTCTTGGGGTAGGAAAACCCTGCCCCCACCTTGCTTCCCTTTTCATTGCATTTTCTATCTCCCCTTACGTATCCTGGGTGTCTCGTGAGTCCAGAGGCCTGTCTGGCTGCCGCCAATATATTGCCCCACTCTCTGCATTGTCTCTATCTGAATTCTGTCAACAGTGGGGAATTTGTTACTAGTGTAGACCACACTGGACATTTGCATATTTATCATTGTCTACATCTGCCCAATTTCTGCTTATTATGCATTCAGATTAGACGAAGGCCTGGGAAGAAATCCTTCTATTAGGATGACATCTAAAGAGTCCAGACAGAAAAAGAACCTTTTCAGAATCACCAAATCAAAGATCTCATAGCTGGAAAGGAGGGTATGGGCCCATTTATGCAGACATGACGAGAGCAGATAACTGGGCTAGAGATGTTCTATAGCTTTTGGCATGTGTATGTGTGTTTGTTTGTATGTGTATGGATGTGCATGTTGAAGTCAGAAGACAAGGTTGGGTGATATTACTTGTGCACTGTTGACATTTTCTTTTTATGTGTGCATATGAGTGAGAGAGTGTGTGTGTGTACACGTGTAAAGGCTGGAGGACAGTCTCCAATGTCGTCCTTCAGAACACTCTCCACCGCCTTTGAGACAGGGTCTCTCATTAGCCTGAAACTAACCAATTAGGCTAGACTGTCTATAGACCGTCTAGCTAGCAAGCAAGGCCCAGGGATTCTCCTGTCTCCGCCTCCCAGCACTGGGATTATAATCAAGCACCAAGCTTGACCTTTTTTGTTTGTTTGTTTGTTTTTGTTTGTTTGCTTTTCCCCTGTATTCTAGAGATAGAACTTACATCCTCATGCTTGCAAGACAAGTGCTTTACTAAGCTGTCCCTTCCCCAGCCCTGTTCTATGATTTCTTTCTTTCTTTTTTTTTTTTTAGGCAGTCTTATTATATAGTCCTAGCTGACCTGAACTCACTATGTAGACCAGACTGGCCTTGACCTTACAGAGATCCACTTCCCTCTGCTTCCCAAATGCTAGGATCAAAGGTGTGCATTACCACTGCCAGCTTGTTTTATGATTTTTAATTCCAAAAAAAAGCAGAAATGGAGCTTCAGCTTTTCCTACCACAGGATCCGCCCCCCCCCCAACACACACACACACAGCCCAGGCTCATTCACTGAATCTCGTAGCAAAGATTCTCTCCCTCATCCTTCTAATAGTTTTTTAAACTTTATAATTTTTGGTTATTCTTTACATTATAGGAACTCACTTCTAAAAGGTTCGGCCTGGCCTCTAACTTGCTATAGCCAAGGGCAGCCTTGAACTTCTGAACTTGATTGTCCAGGTGCTGGGATTATAGCTGTGCACTCACTCTGCGCAGTGCTGAGGAACAAACACAGGGTCTCAGGGCATGCTAGGCAAGCACTCTATCAACTGAGCAATATCCCCAGCCTTTCTTGCTTTATTTTCATTTTTAGATGTATTAACGTTTTGCCTGCATTTTATATATGTGGACCGTGTGCATGCCTGGTACCCACAGAGGTCAGAAAAGGATGTTGGATCCCCTGAAATTGGAGTCATAGACAGTTGTGGTCCACCATATGGGTGCTAGAAACCCAGGTCCCCTGGAAGAGCAGTAAGTGCTTTTGGTTACGGAGCCATTTCTCCAGCCCCTCTTTCTTTGTTGAAGTTAAGGTTTCATTCATATGCGTTTGATCCAGTCCATCCTCACCACTCTGGTTATGGCTTCTAGTGACTGCCACTTAGCTCACCACTTGTGCATCCTCTTGTAACCCTTGCCCTCCAATCCCTTTTCCATTCATCCCCCAAAAGTATCTTCATAAAAATTCCTTTACCATTACAGTGAAAATTGTTTCTTGCCTTGATAAACACCTTCCAACTTTCTTTAATAAGTTCCCCAATTACTAATGTTTATACACTCATACCCCCATTAGTCCACTCACTCAAGGAATTTGACTGGGCTGGTTGGTGTGATGATAACATCTCATCTTTGCCATTTATTGGTTAAGGAAGAATGTAGACGGGACTGTGATGCTAAATCTCTACATTCAAGTCGACTCAATTTAGAGTCGCTTAGAGCACACATTTCTGGACCTGTCTGTTAAGGGTGTTTCCTGAGAGATTTAGCTGAGGATGAAGGACCATCCCGAATGTAGACAACAAGATCCATGGGCTGTGGCCTGGACTGAATAGAAAGGGTAAAAGTAGGGTGCAAATTAAGTACCAGCATTCATCTCTCTCTGCTTCTTGGATGCAATGTAGCCAGCTACCTCATACTCCTGCCACAATGCCTTCTCACCATGACAGGCTGTGTCTCCTCTTAAGTCTTGAGCCAAAATAAATATTCTTCCCTTAAGTTCCTTCTGTTAGGGATTTTGTCACAATATGGAGAAAAACTAATACAGTGATCAACATTTAACTAATAAAGAGGCAGACAGGTTTGTGGCATTAGAAAAATTCTTTTCCCAAGAACCACAGAAATACACTGCTGTTTTATATGCGAACAAGGAAGTATGGTGCCCCTAATGCAACTGGAAACTATTTTTCTACCCTTCTTCAGCCTTAAGAAGAAACCAACACCAGCTAGATTTCTCCTTGTTTGTTCTACAGTTCATATATGTAGTACATTTAGCAATAAGGTCTACTGTCAGTTCTGGTGGGCAACCAAGATCAGGGACAATGGTCAGTATTGTTTGAGGGTCTAAAAATAAGGAGAAATCAAGCTGATGCTGACTGCAAAGCCTCATCTCTACTGGCTAGCTTTCATCATCCTGGAAAGTGCTGTGCAAGCTACCTGAAGAGAAAATTAACATCAACCTTACCCAGCTGTGAATCTTGTGAGCTATAACAACTGTCCTGGCAAGATATGGCCACTGGTACAACAATGGCACAAATACTATGGGAGTAACAATCACTTTTTAATTGGATTTAAGATCTGCTTCATAGGATGGAGTCCCTGTCTGTCTGACATTGACATTCATTGCTGTGACCAAACACCTGGCACAAACAACTTAAGGGAGGAAGAATTTATTTTTGCCTCATGGTTTCAGAGGATTGAGGCCATCCTGGGGGAAGTAGGGCATGGCAGAGCAGAGCACATCATGTCATGGTGGACCAGGAAATAGATGCTAGACAGGTCATAGACCATAGGGAAGAGCCTAATATTACTCTGCTAAATAGATATAGTATTAACTTGACTTCTAATACTCCATTGCTATACCTATAGATTAATGCATCACTCAGCTCTCAGCATTGAAACTTCCTTATGCAGCAAATGGTGATTAACACAGAAAACTACAACTGGCCAACATGCAGCAAACAAGAGGCTGCAGAGTGTTTCTCCCTGAATAGGACACCTATGTCAAACTCCACCCCCCCAAGGCTCAGGGATCATTGTGGGGGTAGAAAGATTGCAAGAGTCAAAGGTGGTAGATGACCACAAGGAAACTGAGTTTTCCAGAGAATTGTTCAGTTACTCATATGAACTCTCAGCAATGTGACAGCATATACAAGTCCCATGTAAGCTCAAGTCAGACAAAATCCTAACATAGACATGGGGAGGTGGGGAAGAACCCCACCCCGACATGACTGGCAACTGACAGCTTCTAGGATGAGGAGAGTCAGTCTCATTTAAGAGTGAGACTCTCCATAGGTTGAGGAGGCTTCACACTCAAGGTCATTTAGAGACTCAAATTTGATTTTATAGGCCTTAATATATATTAGAGTACGTGAAATTGAGTGGGGTTTGTAAAAAGGGATGCAGAGGAAATTTAAATATAATTAAATGTATGAAATTTGCAAAAACTCAAATTAAAAAAAAATAACAGAAGTCAACTGATTTGATCTACTGCACAAACGCCTGCCCTCCTTGATTTCTTGGAATATAAGCTAATAAAATCCGTTTAAAGCTAATAAACTAGGTTTTCTACTTGCAGTCAAAAACTCTTTGGTCTAAGCTGGTCATGGTGGTGCACACCTTTAATCCCAGCACTTGGGGAGGCAGAGGCAGGCAGATCTCTGTGAGTTTAAGTCCAGCCTGTTCTGCATAGTGAGTTCTAGGCCAGCCATGGCTACATAGTAAGACCCTGTTCAGAAAAAAAAACAAGCAAGCAAACAAAGCCCTGATCTAAGATAAACTTTTTATCCTTTCTTATCTAAAATGCTAAAATAATCTAACATATCTAAATTTCTGAGCTGTGTGTATAGTTCAGTGGTAAAGTGCTTGTTTATCATGCACAGAGCTTTGCCGTCAATCCCCAGTACTCGGGGAGAACATTATAGCACAGCATATGAGAGTTTTGCTGTGGCCCTGTCTATCTTTCCTCCTCTGTCCCCATTATACTTGACTGTGTACTTCACATTCTGCCTGTGCTGGGGATCTGCTTCAACCACATCGTTTCCTGATCCACATGCCAGCTGCTTGGCTTGCATCATCCTCCACCAAAACCCAACACCAATTGAGATCTAAATCAAAAGATCCTTTTTCAGATATATATATATATATATATATATATATTCAAAATGAATATTTCTTTTTTTTCTTTTTCTTTTTTTTAAAGGCAGGATCTCCCATGTCCCAAGCTAGCTTTGAAGTCATTGTGCAGCAGAGAATATCCTTGATCTTCCAATCCTCCTTCCTCCACCTCCCCCAAGGGTTATTTAGGCAGTGCTGGGCACAGAACCCAAGACTTCATGTATGCCAGACAAAGCTGTATTCTCAACCTTTCACATTAATAGTTCTATATTTTCATGTATCTTTGTAACTCTGTGTGTGTGTGTGTGTGTTCTCAAAGAAGTTAAACAGTCAAAATGGGATTTAACTAAAAGAGATTTATTTGAGGAAATATCCATGATAGTAAATGGAGAGGCTAAAGAGCCAACAGACTGTGATGCAAGTGACCCTCAGTTAAGGGGAAAGAGGAGGAAGGGAGGAGACCAGGAAAAGTCAGGGGAGAGGGAAGAGGCCAGGGAGAGTGGGGGGAGGAGGGATGGAGGACAGGGAGGAGAGAAAGGAGGAAATTATGTGCAGGAAAATTCTCAGAAAATCTCAGGAAGACTAATGGTGAATTATCAAGCCATCTTCCATCTGGGAAATCTGGATCTTTCCAGGACTGGGCTGCCTGGCAACCTTGCCCACACCATGTTCTAAGCTGGGAGCAGCCTGTGGGGAGTGTGGCTTCAGGATGGCCCCTGCAGGGCTGTTAGGGGGTGGGACCCTCTGTGGGTGACACTTCGTGCAGCCAAGGGTTAGAAGATGCTTACTCATGCTGCCTTACTCTTTATGTAACATTCACTCTGTCCTAAATTCTACCTGTTACATGTATAGGCTATGTGGTTTTTAGACCCCTAAGGGCAGGACCTGGCTTTATCTTTCTGTCTCAATGTGTTTCCCATAGTAGAACCCCAATACATTGTTGTAACTGAACTCTGGAAAGTACTGCCTTAGCAATATTCCCTAAAGTCCACAGAACCTGCTTTGGGACAATATAAGATACTATTCCAATGATTAATATCTTTTTTTTTCCTTTTGGTCTTTTTTGAAACAGGGTCTTCCTGTAGCCCCAGCTATCCTGGAACTCACTATGTAGACCAGACTAGCCTCAAACTCACAAAGATTCACCTGCCTCTACTTCCCGAATGGAGTGCTGGGATTAAAGGCGTGCACTACTATGCCCAGCTATGATTAATATCTTTTAAAAGATAAACTCAGTCTCACTTGGCTATTAGAATCCTGCAGGCCAGTGTGCCCACACATGAAAGTTCAATTTTGAATTTTAGTGTCAGCAAGGTGGTGAAGTGGGGCCCTTGTTGACTTATAGCCCCCCCCTTTTTACAAGTCTAATCTCAGCATAGTATAATATTGAATTTGGGGGTCAATTCATCATGCACTTCAGTTCTTAAATTGGAGAGTTAATTCTCCCTCATATGATAAATTCTGTACTGCATCCCAAAGGTTTGTTTTTATGTTGGGTTTGGTGGCTTACATCTTAAATCTCAGTACTCAGGAGGCTGAGGAAGGAGGATGCCACAAGTGTATGCCAAGCCTGGGCTATAGAATGAAACTTTCTCTCAGAAAAGAAAAAAAGAAAAAAAATAAGATTTGATTTTAGATGAGAATGGAACTTACAGTTTTCAGAGAAAAAGAAGGATATCAGTAGTCCCTATAGAAGAAAAAAAGAGATTAGAAAAAAAATCTGTGCTTATAGGCAAGGTAGTTTGGTGGGTAAAGGAACTTGCTGTATAGACCTGATTAACTGAGTTTGATTTCTGGAACTCATAGTTGAGGAGAGAACCAACTCCCAAAAGTTGTTCCCTGACCTCCACATATGCACCTCTGATTTCCACATATACCCATGCGTTCTCTCTCTCTCTCTCTCTCTCTCTCTCTCTCTCTCTCTCTCTC
>NW_008332852.1:1129416-1145101 GCF_000622305.1 Nannospalax galili
CTCCTCTTTCTCTCTCTTGCTCACACACACAAATTAAACAAACAAAAATAACAAATAATATAGAAATGAAAGCATTATTAAGCAAGGAGGAGAATATGTTAATATAAGTATTTGGGCATATCATTATACTTCATGTAAATAATGTTCTATGTAACATTAGTTCAATCAGTATGTATGGTTAAGATATAACCAAGCTGGTGTATTAGTGCTAATAAGTACAATAAGCATCTATTATAATAATTAGTTAGGGTCCAGTAAGAATACAGAGACTTTGTAATAATTTGGAAAGAGAAGCCTTAGCATAAAGAATTATTAACTATTTAAAGAAAAAAATGAAAAAGGCATAAAAGAAAACTCTAAAGAAGTCCCTAAATGCTGGAGGATGTCACTCCCTGAGAGAGACTTACCCCATAACTTGGTCTCAGAGCCCTTTGGAATGGTTGCTGCCCATTGGCTGACCCAGGCTAGAGCTGGTCCAAGAGCAGAAAACCAAGTCTATAAGCCTGAAGAGCTATAGATGGACAAACCAGAAAACTTCTACAGAGGTGCCACTGAGCTGACGCTAGTTGGCAGGCACTGCCTGCTAGGGAGTTGATACGATTTGTAAGAAAACCTGCTAGGGTTTGTTGGGAAGCTGTGCACTGGATTGGCCTACCAGGAAAGCCACCAGAAAGTCGCCTCTGCAAGAGGTTTCACTGACCCCTCTTCCATAAAACTTGCTCCCATAACTCACCAGAATCTACATCTCACCCAATGGGGTTATGTCATGTGATAGCTGATCTTCATTGCCAGCTGATTGGTTTTAGAACCACCTATGCTACTGATGAGTCCCACCTTTGGGTATGTCTCTGATGTCCAGGAAGGATTAGAGAGAGTGGTAGACTCACCCTGAATGAGTCCATCCATGGGCTGAAAGTCCAGACAGGCTAAAAGTAGGAAAGGATAAACTAAGCCATGGGCTGGTATTGCCTCTCTCTCTGCGTCCTTGTCTACCGTGACATGAAGTCCTCTGCTTTACCATGCCCCATCTCCCGCAGGATGGCCTCAATCCTCTTAAACCATGAGCCAAAAATAAATTCTTCCTCCCTTAAGTGGTTGGTGCCAGGTGTTTGGTCATAGCAATAAAAAAGTAAGTAATATGGCCACTGAACTTGCAGATGTGAAGCTAGTTGGGGTGACTGAGAATCCATCTGGGCCTTCATACTAGGGGGATTCAGAGATGCCACTGGATGCCCCCCTCTCCCAAGAGCCAGTGTAGGGTATAAGAGTAACTCTCCTGAAACCAATCTTGAGATTCTTACACTCACTACTAAAAAGTCTCCCAAGGCACTTTTTCAACTCACATCCACAACCCCACCACAGTGCTACTGAAACTCATTATGTCTGATGCCCTAGGTGTCCTGAAGGCCAGTCCAGCATTACAGGATAATGAACACTGTAAGGCATGCTAGAACTAGGAAGAGACAGCACTTCTGCAGTGTCTTCCAACATCCTCTATTGACAATGCCCAGCATGGTACGAGCTGGCAAGGACAAGTTTTGAATATCACTGCAGGTAATGCAAGGTTAGATTTGGAATTGGGAGGCAATAAATACACCGACAATGCTTCTTTCAAAGTCACTACTTTGCACCGAAATTATTTCTTCACTCATTTGTTTCTTCCACAAGAAATATGATATGTTGGTGGATGAGCTTGTCCTTCACATAGCAAGCTAAACTGGCAAGCAGTGCATAGATGCCTTCATCCACTTGCTTCAATCACCAGAGACCAATTTGACTATAGACCCTCCGTAGGAGGGAGGGGCAGAGTGAGTCAGCCACCCTTCTCACCCAGTCAGTCTTAGTTGCATGAGTGGGTGGGACTAAGGATAGTGACCGGGGAAACCAGAGAGAGGGTGTGGCCTTCGCCATCTTGGGCCATCTCGGAGGAAGGAAGGAAGTCCACTCGTGCCCATATCTATGCTCTGTTAGTAAGCCCAATAAATCATTTTGTCTCCTAAACTGTAGTTTGGAGAAATATTATTGTTGTTTGTTGTAAGGATGGTGGGAGGATGGAGCCGGAAGCCAAGTGCACCTCCCAGCAGTAAATTTAACCGTGTATGTGTGTATTTCAAAGGTAAGAATAATAAACAGCAGTGTATCTGCTGGCATGTACTCTGTGTTTGCCAAACATCAGTCAAATCTGGTGCTATTGGGCTCGTGAGATGGTTCAGTGGGAAACAGCATTTTGTCACCAAGCCTGAAGACCTGAGTTCAATCTCTGGGAGCCACATAGTGGAAGGACAGAACCAACTCACAAGAGAGAGGTCTCTCAGGCCTCCATGTACATGATATAGTATGCATCCCCCAATAAATGTAATAAAAAACTTAATATTGTGTTCTATATGTAAATATTATATCCTGTGCTAAAGGGATCACTTAGTCTGACTAGTACCAGGTGTACCTGAATTCAGTTGGCATGAAGGGAGGTATTCATTTCATCATTTGCCCTTAGAAGGGAAATGACAATACCAATTATTGGCACAATGCACACCTATAGAGTTTCATAAACAGGATTTTGAAAGAGACTTGGAACTTTAGTTGAGGGTCAACAAACTGGGAAACCTCCACAAATCACTGAGAAGAAAATACTTCTTTCTTTTGAGACTATTGTTCTACTCAAAAATTTATTGAAAAAACTAAAAAAAGTAGTTATGCTAGTAAACCAACTAGTGTTCATTCCATATAGACTTTAGTTCAGTGGAACAGCAGAATGAAATAAAACTACTTGACTGAATAACACAAGCCATGGTACCAAGATTCATTCATTGACATTCTGATTTAAGAGTTGAATTTCCTCTTCTTTCAAGTGTATTACATATACTGAGTGACTTTTAAGAATTGAAGAAAAAGCCGAGCGTGGTGGCACATGCATTTAAACTCAGCATTTGGGAGGCAGAAGCAGGTGGATCTCTGTGAGATCAAGGCCAGCCTAGTCTACATGGTGAGTTCTAAATGAGACCCTGTCTCAAAAAACCAAACGTACAAAAATCTGAATAGAGAGATGAATTTATTTAGTAAGTATCAAATAACTTAGCATCAAATAAATGGCCAAGTAGAAGAAGAACAAAATAAGGAGACTTCTTTTAAGGGTTATGGAAGCTAGCAAGCCTGAGATTTGCACAGGCTGGACCAACATTCTGCAGACTCTTGATCTCTACACTTTGGCTATTCGTGACCTTTGTGCTTGGGAATAAAGGAAAAGAAGTAGCTCAAGGGAGGTGGGACCATAGGAGACTGGTGTTATCAAAGAGAAATGGGGAAAGTGGGGACACATTAAGTCGGGGAAGTCATGATGGAAGGGTTAGAGGGACAGAGAGAGAGGAGATATAAACAATGCCCAGCTAGTGTAGAAAACCATAGGCAATCATATTAGTCCAACAACAAATTACACATACAATATCTCTACATGAGTCCATGTGTATAGTTAAAAGCTACATAATAAGATACAGTGCCAGACAGGAGACACTTTCCTTTGATTTGTTGGCCAGGGTGGTCCAAGAGACTCCCAAAATTATACAGGCTATTGATACAGCCCTTGATTGACTCCCAGGACTTGAAGGTAAGACCCTATTGCTGAAGACAGAACATACTTCAGACACAGAATTTGGAGCAATGGAGCTGTAAGTGACCTGGAAGCCACTTCCTCTGAGGGCTAGCTCTCATAGCTTTGGAGAGCATTATGCAAGGAGCTAAGGGAGAACAATTTATGGTCCAACACTAGCTTCAAGACCAAATAACCACACCAGTGACCAGCACAGGATAGGACACTGGTACAATACTGACACTTTTATCTTGGGGGCAATCAACAACTATCTAATTGAAGTAAAAGCCCACTCAGTGGGAGGAAACTCATGTGTGGTGCTATAAACATAGCCAAATACACTTAGCTGGAGAGGTCATAGGTCTTAGAAAAAAACCCAAGACTGTTACATCCCTAGACTAATATAATTTCTTACTGTGTGCAAAATATATATATCCTTATATTTATAGACAAATATCCCAGTCACCACTCATCAAAGAAGCTTTTTTTTCCAATTGGAAGTAATTTTATTATTGTTAGTATTATCATCATTGGCATCATCATTAGCACAAAACTAAATCCACTATTAAAAGAAAACAAGCACACCTCAAAGTCATGTGTCTTGTTGACAATGGATCAGTAACATTATCTTCATGTAATAGGGATAGCACCCTGAGGATATACACCGTATCACAGCTTGATAATTAGTTCAATAATTCACAAACTTTATTGAGCACCTAGGCACAATGGAGAATTAAAAAATGCATACAAGAATCCCTGCTTTCAAGAAGTTTACAGTCAAGTAGGAGGTATTGAAGAACATCAAGAACAAAGGGCCTCGTGGGATCAGTGACATCAAGAAATCAGTGCAGTGTTGGTGAGCGAGAGGGGGCATCTCAATAATTATTTCATATTCAGTTGGGGGAAGTGCCGAAAAGGCTCCACAGACACAGTGGCATCTGAGCTGGACTTTGGGAAAGTGAAAGTCTTTAGTAGAATGGCCAAAAGTAAGAGTACTGCAAATGAAGAGAATAGTGTGGGCCAAAATATGGCCATAGGTAAGTTCGTGGCATGTTTAGAGAGAGAAAAACAGTTCATTTTGTCTGGCCTCTGGGGTTCCTCTGGTGGGATAATATGCTGAAATTTTTATGTGGACTATATTGGCAATGACTCTGAATGACAGGCTTAAAAAAGTCTTTATGCTATAATAACTATGTTTGTCCACATCAACAAAATAATCACTTATTAGTGAAGAGATAAGGTCATGTTATTCCAGGTTTCTTATGGAAACTTAAATGGTTTCTAGGCAATGTAATGTCTTTAATATAAAAATGTTCTAGCAGATAACACTGAACTACCTAGAGTAATTGTTTTTTTTTTCTATTTGGCATGTAATTAAATTTCATGCTTCAGAGCCTTTATTCTTTCTATTCATGCACCACTTCATTTCTCACTCCTCACTCCAGCATCATCAGTTCTTGTGGCATCTGCTGACTTGAAGCAAGACTAACTTTGAATTTGTAACCATGGCAGGTATCCTGAAAGTAGGACCCTCAGCTTGAAGTGAGAGTGCCTGTGGTAGGGCAGTAAACAATGTCAAGAAAATGTAGTCTTCTCAGAAGTTGTCTTCAGAGTAAATTATAGTTCCTTGAAATTGGAGCTCCACTCAGTTTGGTCAGGAGGATACCTGGACAGACCCCAGACTCATAGTGCCAGAGTAAGGACTTCTTTTAAAGTTTCCTCTTCTTATGGAGGACCATGAAGGAACAGTATTTAATTTGAGATATAGTCTATTTAGGGGCTCCCAGGTCAGAGACTACTGAAGCTGTATATAGACTGGGGTCTCTCTCTCTCTCTCTCTCTCTCTCTCTCTCTCTCTCTCTCTCCTCTCTCTCTGGTCAAGGAATCTTGTTAGGTTTTGTCTGGGAGCCTCTCTTGTGCAGTGAAAGTTTCCAGATGCTAAAGAATGGTTATATTTAGTAACCAAGCTAAAGAAATAAGCTATACACATCCAATGTGGGGAGATTTAGAACCGAGATGCAGTGGACACACTTCTGCGTTTATTCAGTCTTTCAGCTCTTTCTTGGAGTGAGACTTCCTCTGCAAGAAATCATGGATAGCAGTAGTGAGGCCCCATGTCACACTGGACCTTAGGATAACCAGAGAACCTCCTCTGTAAATCAGGAGTACCTTTCTACCCCGAGTGTCCCACACATCCTGGGCAGAGGCCCACAAGCTTGGCATTCTCTGCAAACCAATGTGAGACTGCATATTGGCAACCAGCACAATCAGAGGATAC
This sequence comes from Nannospalax galili, assembly GCF_000622305.1. Taxonomy (NCBI): domain Eukaryota; kingdom Metazoa; phylum Chordata; class Mammalia; order Rodentia; family Spalacidae; genus Nannospalax; species Nannospalax galili. The sequence goes on from NW_008332852.1 coordinate 1,135,278, forward strand.
AGAACTAGACAGGTGATTGTTCCACTGACACTGCCAGACACCAAAGGAGGAATCCAGTGGGGCAGGCCTTGCTTTGCCAAGCCATCCTGGATAGGATCCTTAAAGGAGAAATAGAGAGCGCTCCCCCAGCTGTTTCTGACAAGGACAGGCCAGAAACCACGATAACAGCCCAGTGACAGCCGCCCCCCAAAGCCATAAGAGTTGAATGCCTTGAGAATGCTAAAGGTGCTGGGGAAGCGAGCTTGCTTGCCAGCATCCTGAAACACATTTTGCACTCTTTCAAAGGGGCTGAGCGCTAGAGCTTCCACCATACCAGACATGAGCCCTGCAGCCCAGCGCTGCCCCAGGGAGTGTGGCCCAACAGGGGAGAGAAAGCACAGCAAACTATCATAAGCGCCAAACGAGAGAGTCCCTTGCAGAGTCTTGGAAAGAAGAGGAGGTTAGATTCCCCGGGAGAAGTATTGAGGACCTTCATGCCAAAGCTCTGATCTTGGCCTGGGCTGAAGCTCCTTCCCAGCAGAGTTGTTTGTCTTCGCCATTCTGAAGATAACTGGATGCAGGTAAAAGAAAGAGTGAAATGTAAATGGGCCAGGTGTCCGAGCTGCACTTGATGTCTCCGCGCCGCTCTGGCGCCAGTCCGCCACAGCCCCCTCCAGAAGGATCCCCCCTCTGGTAGGCATTAGCATCCTGGCCGATGTTTTGCGGGCCAAAGAAGCTTTTTTTTTTTTTTTTTTACAAAAGATGGAGACTATTATAGAGTGCCACAACTGGTCACACACAGACACTGTCTGAATTGCCCAAGTCTAAGTGACGCATCTACAATGCGACCTCTACACTTAAGGCTCATGGAACACAGAAACAAGGGGCAAAGAGGGCACTAAGGAATATCTCAGTTCTCATTACTGAAGAGTAATTTAACTCTTGATTTACCTCTTACCTTGCTAATATTTCCTATATTTTAAGAGGATTTCAGATCCTCTGGAACTGGAGTTACAGATGGTTGTTAGCCACCATCTGGATGTTGGGAATTGAACCCGCATCCTCTGCAAGAGCAGCCAGTGTTCTTAAACATTGAGCTATCTCTCCAGCCTCTGAAGAAATGTAATTTTTAAAAGTGCAATGCCCTCTTCTGTCTGTGTGGGTTTCACACGACACGGGTGCACTTATACACATGCAGACAATACACTCATACACATAAAACAAAAGTAAATAAATGAAATACTTTGAAAATTACATTTATTCATTGTGCTTTGTATCTATGTATGTGTGAGGGTATGTGCATGTCATGGCACATGTGTGGAGGTTGGAAGAGGACTTGCAGGATTTGATTTGCTCCTTCCACCACGTGGGCCTTGAGGATTGAACACAGGTAGTCAGGTTTAGCAGCAGGTACCTTTATCCACTCACTAGTTGGTTAGTGAGCCATCTCACTAGCCCTGAATCTCCTTTTTTAAGATTTACAAATATGTAAAAAGTTCTTGCTTCTTCCATCTATTCCTTTCTAAAATTAGCATTATCTTCCTTATAGAGAGACAGGATGAAGGAGAGGGAAGGTGAACATGATCAGGGTACAAAATATGCCATTATGAAAATGTGTCAGTGGGACTGGAGAGATGGCTGAGGTTAGGAGTGCTTGCTGCTTTTTCAGAGAACCCTAGTTTGGTTTCCAGCAACCATATCAGGTGGCTCACAACTGCCTGTAACTCCAGTTCCAGGGGTATCTGACACCTTCTCCTGACCTCTACAGGTACCCGCACTTATGCCATACACTGACACCAACATACATACATAAAATAAAAAATAAATTTCTACAAATTATTTTATTTTTGTTTATGTGTATGTGTGGATATATGTGTGTGTATCTACACATGTGTGTCAGTGTCTGTGGAGGCCAGAAGAGGCCTTTGGATTCCCTGGAACTGGAATTAGAAGCAGTTGTGAGCCATCCAACATGGGAACTGGGACCTCAACTTGGGGCCTATGGGAAGACCAGTATGTGAATCATCTCTCCAGCCCTGAAATAAAATTTTTAAATAAAAAAGAAAGTATAACAATGAAACCTATAATTTTTACAGATAATATATGTTAATTAAAAATAAAAATACTCTCCAAGTAGCTCAGTTAATTCATTCAAAAGCATGTGAATCGCAAATTCTCTAATTTATTTTAATTAGCCCTTCATTTTAACCTTATGTTTGAATGACAGTTTATTTGGTATAAAGTCTAACCTTTCAGCTATTTTAAAAAATCATTATTATTATTTTGTGGGGGTGAAGTGGAGTATATGTGCTACAATGTGCATGTGGAGGTCAGAGGGCAACTTTGTGGAGTCAACTCTCTCTTTCCACTTCTACTTGGGTTCTGGGGATAGAAATGAGGTCATCAGACCTGGGCAGCATCTTTTTATCCACTGGCCATATCAACAGCCCCCATTTCTCTGGTTTTTGAAAAAAAATTTCAATACCTTTTTAGGAGGGTTTCTGAAGTACAGTTTACTAATGTACCAAATCTCTTTCCATCACTACATAACCATATGCTCCTTAGTGTACTTAATAATTTTAAAACTCTATTGACTAGATGTTTATTTTTTATGACCACACTTTTTTCTTTTTAATAATTTACTCTCAAACTTAATAGTAACTGACATTTCCCTCATTCTTATTTGCTTATTTTATACTACTTTAATTATTTAAATATACTTATTTTATAGTTTATTGCTCTAGTATTGGAGATGGGATTCCTAATGACTCTTTTTGAGAACAGATTGTTTCCATGTGTGTTTCATAATTTTAGACTGTGAACTTATCTTGCCAGGATTTCATGATGGGAAACCGACTATTCGATCTGAGATACCCCTATAATTGTCACTAGTCTAAGGCCAGTATCTATACTAATATTGGTCTCTAGCTCCTAGATTATAGAGATGGTAGAAACGGAGTCTGAAAACAGGAGAAAGGCTCATGGTTATAAACTGACTGAAAAAGTGTTTTTCTTGTGAACTACTTTCAGACCGAGCTCTGGTTGAAATGAAATATTCCTTGTTAGCTATCTGTGCTGGGAACACAGTTTTAACCTACCTTTGCTCCTGTGTGTCTACAAGTTCATTTTCTTACCATTTTGCAAGCCCAGTTCCTTATATGCCATATCAGCATGGATTCTTGCTCAGTTAACTTCCAAGTCTTTGGTCACTGAGGTTGCTGTAGTTGATCTAAGACCCTCTTAGAAAGCTGAAGTCTCAGTCGTCCTTACTCATGTTCAGTTTCCTTCTGGAGACTTCTGTCACTGTTTTGACAGCATTGTTATATATTTTTAAATTATTTTGTTATTATTATTTTTTAATTTTATATATATGAGAGTTATTCCTGCATGTAGGTAAGTGCACCCGTGTTGTGCAATGCCTGAGGAGAACAGAAGAGACTGTCGGATCCCCAGGAACTGGAGTTATGGATAGTTGTTAGCTGCCATGTGGGTGCTGGGATTTGAACCCAGGTCTTCTGCAAGAACAGTGTTCTTAACTGCTGAGCCATTTCTCCAGCCCTAGTTACATATTTTAAAGTACTGTTTGCTTTTATTCAGTATTTCTATGGGTGCTTATATGAAAGGCTTTCAGTTTATGTAGACTGCCCTAATTTTGGAAAACTTTCAACATTTTTACATGTTATTAAAGCACATTAATTTGAGTACATTTTTACAAACCCATTAAACTATTCTGATGTTAATTTCAAAGGCATTTTAATAACTTTAGGACAAAATTATGCAACATGGCCAATAAATGGTTTGTGTTACAACACTAAAAGGCTAATCACTCACTAATAATGTAGTAATCTAAAATTCTTGCAACTGGCTTCTTTGGAAGAAAACAATGAATACAAAGATGATTGGGAGGGATAACAGCTGTGTAAATGACTTCTTTCCAGGCAGAATCTTTTATTAAGGGATCCTAATTCTAGCAAGGAAATTGGCATAGAAAATTTAAGGTCTTATATGTGAATTAATGGTTCTGAATGCTTGTTGTTCATCAGTTCTTAGAGATATAAAGATGATTTAGCACAAAGTTGTTGGGCCAAAAAACAGATGAGCAAATACATTGATGGGTGAAGGTAATAGAAAGTGGGTTGATTTTTCCTAAAGAGCAAAAGAGCAGTATGTAACGCTGTCATAAAAACATTTATGTCTGGGGTGGGGAGATGGCTCAGTAGGTAAGAGCACTTGCTCTGCAAACATGAGGACCTGAGTTCAGATCCTCAGTACCCACATAAAATATGGGGCATGACTGCACATGTTGTGGCCCTAATGTTGGGGATAGAGACAGGTGGCTCCTAAGAACTTGCTGGCAAGTCCACCTAGCATAAATGGTAAGCTTTGGGTTCAGTGAGGGACCCTGTCTCAAGGCAATAAGGCAGAGAGTGATAGAGGAAGATGGCGATGTCTTGCCCTGGCCTCCACATATGTGTACATGAGCCAGAACGTCCACGAGTGCATGTGCATACCACACACAAACACACACAGTGCATACATACAAACATATGTGTCTCTATATACACATATATAATTTAACAAAAAGAAGTTTGCTTCTAATAACATGTTTTTTGTTTTTTTTTTGTTTTTTTTTGGATCCATATCTCTTTTTTTCTTCTGTTTGTGACCAATAGGGCTTAGGGAGCTAGTTATGAATCCAGCATTATGATTATTCTGTGAAAAATGCCAGTTTGGACATGATCCTTTCCTTTAAGAAGTCACAAGCCTTAGTGATCTTTATACCCCCTTCCCCACTGGCATCTTCCATAGCCGTCTCACCTTGCTGGAATTCTTACTTTCTGTCATTTGTGTTAAGGTCTGTGTGTCAAGTTAGTGTCCCCAGACATTCCTCAGTGCAAGTTCATCTACTGAGGTCTAGTCACTGATTGAGATATTCTGTATGAAATACAAGAATTTAATAAAAAAAATTTAAACAAGAGTCACAACCCTAACATGCCAATTTTTCCCTTCCTTCCCTCCCTCCTTCCTTCCTTCCTCCCTCCCTCCCTTCCTTCCTTCCTTCCTTCCTTCTTCCTTTCCTTTTTTTTTTTTTTTTAAGCGCAGGAAGACCAGGTCTCCCTGTAGCCCCAGCTGACCGGGAACTCACTATGTAGAGCCGTCGGGCCTCTATCTCATAGAGATCCACCTGCCTCTGCCTCCTTAGTACTGGGATTAAAGGCATGCACCATCCTGCATGACTATTTCTTTTTCTACTTTCATATGTCTAACCTAGCTTCACAATGAGATGCATTATCCACAAGAATATTTTAAAATGAATCATTTATCACACTAGTTTTTGTCCAGTTAATCTCCTCTAGCATTAATACAAAGAAATACAATAATACCATGAAAAATTAATATATGGAATTGTATACATCATGAGGGAATAAAATGGCCCACAATTAAATTCTAGTCATTAAGATCTAAATAATTAGAAGCTATAGGGGAAAATAATTATTTATTTTTAAATGATAATTTAAAACTTTATATTTCTTATATGACCCAATGTTTTAAAATATCTATATAATGTGAACAGCTAAATCAAACTACTTAATTTATGTATTACTTCAGTATTTATGAACTCTTAGTGGTGATAACTGTACTTTCTTAGACACTTTCAAGGATTTGATACATTGGAAGCTGGAGAGCTGGCTCAGTGGTTAATAGCACTTGCTGCTCTTCCAGAGAACCTGAGTTTTGTTCCCATCACCCATGTCAGGTAGCTCACAACTGCCTATAATTCCAGCACTAGGGGTCCAACTTCTCCTGGCCTCTGTATGTACCAACATACATGTGGCACACACTCAGCATGCACTCACAGAAAGACAAACGCATACACACGCATGGATCTCTGTGAGTTCAAGGCCAGCCTGGTCTACATATTGAGTTCTAGGCCAGCAGGGAATACAGGGAGACCCTGTCTCAAAGAAGAATATAATACATTGCTAGTATCTATTATCATTTGTACAAAAGGGAAAACCAATTTTTAATATAGGAGAACAAGTCACATAGGACCTTGAATTCTGTCGTAAAAAACCTGGTGTTAGAACTACCATCACTTTCACTCGCTGATCAGAGGCAATTCTCTATGAGGTATGTGGAGGAAACTATGTAAAACCTGGCAAGCTGAATGAGTCAAAACAAAAGTTCACAAGGCTACAGCTGTAATTCAGTGGTACAGCGCTCGCCTAGCTTGTCCAGGATTCTGGATTCTATTCCGAGATTTGCTTGTAAACAAAGAAGCTAAAGTAAGTAAAAACTTCTCTTAGCACTTTTTGCCGGTCATGGTGGCAAATGACTGCTAAGAATTGATAGATACATAAAGTAATGTATAAGTTAATTAATTTGATTTACATATTCACAATATATAGATATTTCAAAATATCAAGTCATATGACATGTTTTTATTATATATTCGTTTATTTTATTTACTTTTTAAAAAAATTATTTATTTAATAGCCACATACTTAGAAGAAGCATTTCATTACATCAGCATTGACATATTCAATAACAATTTTCTGAGCTAGGATGCATCTCTTACAAAATTGGCTGTACATTTTTAGGTTTACAGTTGAATTATTACAGTTATACAATATTGTACTCAGTATAAACCCTATAAGACATAAAATTAAATGAGGTTTTAACCTTTAAAAAAGATCTCCATTTCATTATTAAAATACAGTTTCATGCAGAAAACTTCATTTTTAATGAATTAACGTTAAGATTTTTGCACATTTATCTGCATTTATTTTATGCTCGATTTATTCCTGTGCCATAAATTTTTGTTTCTTTGATTTCTTCTGGGATATCTTTTTCTTTTGTGTAACCTCCTAGGAATAATTCATTTCTTTTCAATGAGGATCATTTCGATGTCATGGGGAACACATGTACGGGTTAATCCGACCATGAGCTCTGTAAGTTCTGCAACACATTTGGATAATTTGTTCACCTGGATATGCTCAATGACTAGAGAGTCTACATCTAGACCCTAGAGAGTCATGCAGCATCACTCTCTGCATTTTTAAGCACGTGCAGCAAAATTTCAGCACTGTTTTGGAGCCATCGACCCTGTGTCCAGCCCCATTGTTTGGCCTTGGCATACCTACCAACTCCACTATTATACCGCCAGAATGGCAGACACTGCTTCTTTAAAGTGACGTCTTTCAGATACTTGGTGGCTTTTGGGATATGCATGCCCTTGATAGCCTGGACAGTTTCGTGTGTGTTCTTAAAGCGAACACAAAGATTGGAACCTCTTGATTTGCATGATTTTGTAGGGTTTTCTGGGTCAAGAGAGTAGTAAACCATTTTCACAGATCACCAGGCCACTTACAGGAAGAGGCCTATTTTGGTTTTTTGAGACAGGGTCTTACTGTGTAGACTGGCTGGCTTGGAACTCGCTATGTAGACCAGGCTGGCCTACAACTCACAGAGATCCACAGCCTCTAGCTCCCAAGTGCTGGGATTAAAAGCATGTGACACCACACCTGGCTTTATTTTTGTCTGAAAAGAAATAATTATTATTTCCCTATACTTCTGATTATTTAGCTATTAATGACTGGAAATTAATGTGAACCATACTGCTCTATCATGATTAATACAACTCCATGTATTAATTTTTATGGTATTATTGAATTTCTTTGTATTAATGCTGGAGGAGCTTAACTGGATAAAACTAGTGTGATATATCATCCATTTTAAAATATCCTTTTAATCCCAGCACCCAGGGAGGTGAGGCAAAGAATATAAGTTCAAGGACAGCCTGTACTGTAGTGAGACCATATCAAAACAGAACAAAATGGAAAAAAAATACCCCAATCGAGCAATTTTTTAAAAAATTGAAGTTCGGGGCTGGAGAGATGGCTCAGCGGTTAAGAACACTGACTGTTCTAGCAGAAGGCCCAGGTTCGAATCCCAGCACCCACATAGCAGCTAACAACTGTCTGTAACTCCAGTTCCAGGGGATCCAACAGCCTCTTCTGTCCTCCTAGGGCATTGCACAACATGGGTGCACTTACCTACATGCAGGCATAACACTCATACACATAAAATAAAAATAATAAATAAAATAATAAAAAAAAAGGTTCAAGGTGGCCCTGCCTGCGTATGTGGGGAAGACTTCCAGAAGAAAGTAGATAACATTTAGAAAATCTGCAGGTATTTGTACAGGAGTTTCCTAGCCTTTACCTGAATTCCAGTTTCTGTACCTAGGATAGAAGCTCTCTAAGGCCAGACTAAATACCTTGCAAAGAAAAACAGTTACCGAGGACTTGAAAAACAACCTCAGAGTTCACAGAGGCAGACATTGTTCAAGAGTCTCTAATCCAAGGCTGGGAAATGGCTATGAAGATAAAACACTTGCTGCACAAGTATGAGGACCTGAGTTCAAATCCCCAGAATCCACATAAGGCCAGGCACAGGAGTGCACATCTATAATCCCAGCACTGCTCTGGTGAGATGGGAGGCAGGGACAGGAAACCCCTGGAAGCTCACCAGCTAGCATCAAAAAACAAGGAGACCCCACTTCAAACATGGTGCTTGAGAGTCTGCACTAGAGGGTGGCCCCTTACTTCCAAACATATGCCATAGCATGTGTGTACAGCACTCACATACAAATGAACATACATATCATGCACACATACAGAAAAATGATTTAAAAATGAAAAGAATCAACCTACTGAGGAAATGAGGCTTGATGGGTTAACCCTTTAAGTGGAAAAAAAAGCCAGTTTTACCATGAAGACTACTCTAGACACCTTTAAAACAAGAAGTATTTTAGAGCATAACAAAATCTAGCATTCAAAAATGTAAAATTTGGTTCACATAATGGCTCAGCAGACAGAGACTTCTGCTACAGAGCCTGATGACTTGGGTTCAGTCTCTGGGATCTACATGGTATAAGGAGAGAATTGGAGGTCCCCTGACCTCTACATGCATGTGGAGGTACACACACACACACGTGTGATTTAAAATAAAATGTAAAATTCACAGCATTCAGCATTGTACCAAAGTTTACTAGATATGGAGAAGGAAAGTAGAACTCATAACCATGAGAAAAATCATCCACTTGAAACAGAAACATATGACTGATGGTAGAATTTGTGGAAAATTGTATTTAAAATATCCATTTCCAAAGTGGTGCCTATGTACAAATACGTAGAAGGTTGTTGGACCCTGATACGGAGAGAAATTGAAGGTGTAAAAATGGAATGTAACTCCTGGAGATGAGCACAGTATCTGAAATAAAAAAATACCCTAGAGCACACAGACAAAGAGTTAGCTACTAGAGAAGCGAAAGGACTGTGAACTTGGGAAACTAGGAAGAGAACCTACCCAAGTGCACTACAGAGTCGGGCTATAGGAAACACTCAACAGCTCAGTGGTAGGAACAGCAACAAGGGGAACACAGTGCAGGCCTAGAGTTCCAGAAAGTAGGGGGGCAAAAAGAAAGTCTCCAAATTTGATACAAACTGTCAACCCACAACTGTAAGTCCAACAAACGCCTATCAGGGAAAAAAAAATATACCGTAATATAATCAAATTGTCAAGAGGAACGAGTGATAATGAGAAAATTCTTTAAAGTGTTCAGGGGAACCAAGCACAGTGGTCACAGAGGAATGGGAATTAGAATTCCTGCAGCCTCCTTGTCCAAAGCAGTATAAACCAGAAGAATGAAGGGATGCCTTTAAGATGTGGGGGAGGAAATGATACTGTTACCCCAGGATTCTTTACTCAATGAAAACAGCATTCAAAATTGAACACCAAATAGCCTTTCTCTCTCCCTCTCTCTCTCTCTCTCTCTCTCT
>NW_008332852.1:1145114-1146939 GCF_000622305.1 Nannospalax galili
ACACACACGCACACACACACTTTTTCTTTCTTTGAGAAAAGGGTTGAATAAGAAATGCCTCCACAGACTCAAATATTTGAACACTTGGCCCTCAGTTGGTGGTGCTGTTTGGGGGATGTCGTGGAACTTTTAGGACTTACAGCTTTGCTAGAGGAAGCACATCTGTCACTGGGGGTGGGGTGGGCTTTAAGAGCTCATAACCTTGCCCCACTTCCAGTTTGCTCGCTTTCTCTGCATCCTGTCTGCATTGGAGATGTGATCTCTTAGCCTTCAGCTCCTGCCACTTGCTGCCATATCTCCTCACAATGGTGGATTCTTATCTCTCTGAACTGTAAGTCAGAATAAACTCTTCTATAAGTCATTTAGGAGCATTCTAGAGGTCATGGTGTTCTATCACAGCAACAGAAAAGTGACAAACAGACATGGAATTCTCAACCTTCTCCCCCAGGACTAAAGTAAGAAAGAGTGAATTCTGGGCTCTGTGTTGTGGTGGAACCCGAGTACCCCAGATCTGTGAAAATGACACATGGGTCCTTTTCTGTCACTTATGACCTGGTGCCTGACATAGCAGAGCCCAGAATCCTAAACATCTGACTTTGGTAGGGACATTGTCCAATCCTTAGAGAAATGAAACACTTCACATCCCTTTTTCTATGTCCTCTGACAACACAGAAGACATAGAAACAGCAATCAATGACCACCACTGGATGCTGCTAAGGTCTGTGGGTGTGGAGCTGGCTCTGCTTCTGAGCACAGTGACAGTGCTGCTTGTGAAAGCACTCAGCAAATAGGAAAGAGTAGTCAGATAGCCACCTCCTCCCTCCCAGGAAGGATTATTGCAAAGGATTTCTCCATCATGGCCAACATCCATGCTCGTATTTGCATTTTCAATATTCATGGTTGCACATGGCAATAGCATAGTTTTTGAGTTGATGACTAAATGGTCATGCTAAAATTTTGGTTTGATGAAACTATTTAATGAAATTTAGTTTCTTCCAAATAAATTATTTTTCATTCCTTAAGTTAGTTTTATGCTCAAAGTTCGATAAATCACCATAATTTCTCATTTTAACTTTTATTTATCATTTTGAATATTTTAGAAGACAAGTTTTCAAGCACTCGCAAAAATTTTAATTTGTACAGTTGATGAACATATAATCAAAATAGGTTCACTTTGGATATAGGCGAATTTTATTTCTTGAATATTTAGGCTCATGAGAAGGAGTTAAAAAGAAAAATAGAAAATACAAAGATAGAGTTCAGGAGATGAAAATGCCAAAAACCATATGGAAATAGAAAATATTCCAAAAGGCAGCCTACTAAGTGTTAAAAACTGGAAACAATTAAAATTGTTATTAATATTGAGTATGACTTATAGACATGTATAATTTGTGAAGAGGACAAATAATAGATTTAATTATTGACCAAAATAATAAAAATAAGCAAATTATTTTCTGCTAAATCTACAACTTGAAAATATCTAAGGAAATCCCTATGATTTTAGGTGAATGATGCTTTCAGGTAGATATTACGATGGAGATAGTGAAAACTACTACCAGGGTGACAGACCTTTATATGATGAAAATGGACTGTTTTCATCAGCTACAATTGAATATGTCATCACAATCTTAATTTTTTAAACATTTTTAAGTGTGTGTCCACAATCCTTTGCCTTTGCCTTTAAAGTAAACTACACACAAGCGAGCTGCACATTCTTGTTTTTGTTTTTTTCCTGAGCTTTGTCTCCTTTATTTCACTGCAAAGAAATTAAGAAATTAGCAGAACTGGAACCTGTCATTCATAAAGATCAAGGAGTGGCTATTAC
>NW_008332852.1:1147930-1151305 GCF_000622305.1 Nannospalax galili
CAGACACAGACACACACACACACACACACACACACACACACTATCCTTGGTGAGTGAATCAAATAATAAATCCAAACCCAGAACTCTAGTTTCAAGTGCTGAGGTTCTAGAGGTTTATGTAAAGGGAATCAGCAGATACTTTGTGTCCAATTTCTTTCTCTAAGCCCAAAGCTTGTGAGATTCATCTATATTGTTACATATGTCAGTATTTCTTTGCTGTTGCTGTTTGATACATCATTGTATCTGTTCACTATTTAACTTTCTTGTGGTGAAAGCACACTGACTAGCATTCAAATCTAAACTGGGTATGGTAGAGCTAGTTTATAATCTGAGCACTGGGGAAGCTGAGGCCAGAGGAGCACTGGGAGTTCCAGGTCAGTCTGGGCTACAGACCCTGAGACCCTGTCTCAAACAAACAAGCAAGCAAACAAACAAACAACAAACCTTGGACCTACTTGATCTAATAGAGAAAAGACAACCTGACTAGCATTCAAATCTAAACTGGGTATGGTAGAGCTAGTTTATAATCTGAGCACTGGGGAAGCTGAGGCCAGAGGAGCACTGGGAGTTCCAGGTCAGTCTGGGCTACAGACCCTGAGACCCTGTCTCAAACAAACAAGCAAGCAAACAAACAAACAACAAACCTTGGACCTACTTGATCTAATAGAGAAAAGACAACAAGCACAATTCCTAATTCTCCATCTGCAGGCATCACACCTTTCATACAAAACAGAATCCTGTCTAGCACAAAAACTTGAAGAAATATTCAACCAAAGACTGCTGTTCTGTAAGTTAATTTGGCTTCAGAAGAAAGAATAATCTATGATTAAAAGTGTTATTGTGTTTCAGTGTCTTGTGAGTATGATGAGACCCATTACTCCCACATTGAAATTGCCTTAAATGTATCATTTATTGGGCTTGTCAAGTGCATGCTCGGATCTTACCACCAGCTCAGGAAGTTTCCTCATGCCTCAATCCTTTCCACTGCTTCTTTTGGCAGGACCATTGTCCTAATTTTTTCATCTTAGATGAAGTTTATCTGTCCTGGAAGTTCAATGAAGGGCATCATAGAGATGCTTTGTGTCTAATTTCTTTCCCTAAGCTGCTGGTTTTGTGATTGTCACTGTATCAGCAGCTCACTATTGTTTGATATCTCATCTTTTGTTCATCTGTTCACTCCAGGAAAATGAATTATTTCACAAATTTTACATAAGGACGTTTAAACATTATAAGATTTTCATTTTACTCCTGCATATACTTTGTTGTGCTTTGATCTAGGAGCTGAATCCAGGTCAGAACATACCACATACTTTCCCAGTGAGCTATGCCACTAGCTCCTCCATATACAACATGAAGATTAACACTTTCATTTTCTTTTTTAAATCTATTGTTATTTTTTTCATTTTATGTGTATGAGCGTATTGCATGTATGTATGTGAGTGCACCCGTGTCATGCAAGCTGTGGAGGTCAGAAGAGGCCTTCAGATTCCCCTGGAACTGGAGTTAAGGACAGTTCATAGCCACCATGTGGGTGCTGGGAATTGAACCCGGTCCTCTGCAAGAACAGTCAGTACTCTTAACTGCTGAGCCACCTCTCCAGCCCCAACACTTTCATTTTCTATTCCTCACTTGAGCAGTTTCTTCAAAGGAAAATTAATTAAAAGAGTTTAACTATGATGATCCTATTTGGTCTTAGTATTGAGAAAACACAAATTATGAGAAAATTCTGACTTTACCAATATAAGTAGTGTTATGAGATAATATATATACAGTTTATAAATTATTGAATGTTCCCATTTTTGTTGTTCACTCAAATATCACCAGTCTAGTCAAAATAGCCAAAGTTGAAGATCAACAGTAAAAATTTCATTTTCTTGAAATGTTCTTTCAGTTATATAAAACTCATGTCTTACATTTATTTAAAGAATTTCTGTTAAATTTTTTTTAAACCATGGGCTGGGCATGGTTGCACATGCTTTTTTAAAAAAATATTTTATTATTTTTATTTTAGGTTTATGCACATATCACCTGCATGTAGGTAAGTGCACCCATGTCATGCAATGTCCACAGAGGACAGAAGAGGCTGTCAGATCCCCTGAAACTGGAGTTATGGACAGTTGTTAGCTGCCATGTGGGTGCTGGAATTCAAACCCAGGTCTTCTGCAAGAACAGTCAGTGTTCTTAACCACTGAGCCATCTCTCCAGCTCCACATGCTTTTAATTGTAGCACTCAGAAGGCAAAAGCGGGTGGATCTCTGTGAGTTCCAACTCAACATGGTTTACATAGCAAATTCCATTCCGGATCTACACAGTGAAACCTTGACTCAAAAAACAAAACAAAATTTATCACAATTAGAGGATAGAACATTAATTAACGGCTTGAAAATTTTATTTTAATGTTTTGATATTTAGTTATTAGATAATATGGGTCACAGACCATTGACTAGTTAGTAATGAACTCAAGGCTGGTCAGCCATCTTGAATTAGAACCGTTCACTTAACCACGTAAGGACTCAATGGAGGAATATTCTGTAGATCTGATAGACACCGCATTAATCAGAGTTCTCTAGAGGAACAGAACCAGTAAAATGAATGAATATAAATGACAAAATGGATTTATTAAATTGCCTTTTACCAAATAGTCTGGGTAGTGCAACAATGGCCAAGTGTATGCTGAAGTCCAGTAGGGTCTCTGTCCACAGGCTGGGTGCCTCAGCAGTGCCAGTTTGGCACTGAAAGCCTGGAGGATTCTGCAGAGTCACTGGTCTTCAGTCAAGATGGAAGGCTGAAGAAGCTGGCTTCAGATGTCAGGGAAAGAGTGAAGGCAAGGAAACCTGCCCTGCTGTCCCTCAGCCCTCATTATATCTGGGCAGCTTACAGAAGGTGCTGCCCTCTCTCATGGAGGGTCTTCCCCTTCTGGTAGTGCTTCCAGGAAGTACTGTCACAGACCTACTTAGAGGTCTGTTTGTTAATTGATTCCAGATCCAGTCATGGTGACAACCAAAATTAACTATCACACTCATCCTTAAAACTTCTCTGGGATCATTTGGAGGGTAATAATACAAGATAATTGATATAAGGAAATCATCCAGGGTAAGCTATGACAGAAAAAAATGACACATAGCAGGAGTTGATCCCCGACCCCTGACTCTTATCAGAATACCTTCATGGAATATTGAATGGTGTGCACAGGGATAGTTAAAATATTCGTGGCCAAGTTATTTTTTAGACCACATGCAAATCTGAAGTGACAATGAGAGATTTGTTTGCTTTTATTGTTATTGTTCCTACAACAAAATTAGTTCTGGAGTGAAAGCAATAAAATATTCTAGGTATTAGTATTCTAGTATGATTTAGTCATGCCATCTTTACATT
>NW_008332852.1:1152290-1163886 GCF_000622305.1 Nannospalax galili
TTCTTGGAATCATGACTCACATTACAAATAAGCAATCTGTGTAAGAGTCTTTGAATTATATAAGACACATAGACAAGCTTATGAATGCTATTATTCCATAAATTTTATTACTTTCAGTGCTTCTGACCTATAAAATAAGAAACTCTAGAGGAGGGGGATACTAGGACACTGGTGCTATGAAGAGGGATAGGAAAAACAGGGGAGGAGGTGTGGCAGAGAAAATCTGCTGACCTCATGGTAAACAGGGGCAGGGAGAGGTAGCAGATGGAAGGATGAGCGGAGAAAAGAGGAAGGAAGTGAGGGGGGAGGAAAGGACAGGAGAGGAGGAGAGGGGAGGGGAAGAAGGGACCAGGGATGAGACACTTCTTCAGAGGCAAGCTCTCAGTGGCCTACGTACTCCAACCTGACCCCACCTCATCATAGGTCTTTCAACTATGGATTCATGGATATATTAAGCCATTGATGAATTTAGAGGCCTTACGATCCCACTCCATATTAAGCCTGAATCTCTGAACATTGCTGCCTTGAGGACTAAGCACTCAGACATGAGTCTTTTCAAGAAGATATTTTATATCCAAACCACAACACACCCATTTATTCACATTTTCATTATATATACATCACTTATTCTTCATTAACTATATAACTGTGTCATATTTTACTGAATGTATAATCATTTATATTATTTAATATATACATATCACTCCCATTATCTATAACTCTGTCACATTACACTGATCAGATATATGATAATTTACATAAACATATTTTTTAGAAAAAATATTATTTTTAAAATTATGTGTGTGTGGTTGGGAGGTGGTATGTACATGTGAATGCAGATGCCTGTGGAGGCCAGAAACATCTGATTCTTGCAGAACTGGAGTTACAGGCATTGTGAACCCCCTGATGTGGGTGCTGGAAATCAAACTCAGGTCCTCTGGATGAGCAGTATGTGCTCTTAATTGCTCAGCCATCTCTCCAGTCCCTATAAACACTTCTTTCACAGCTTTTGTTTTGTAATTGTATCTGAAAGTTCTATCAGTAGAATTTCTGGATTAAATTAGATGCATGTTTTCTACTTTAATATAGTATTCAAAATTATTCCCCTAAAAAGTTTGTACTGATTTACTTTAATAACATTTTATATATTGTACACAATTCTGAAATACATATCACACACACACACGCACACACACACACACACACACACACACACACATATATATGCTCGCAATATCAATACTGGCAATTGAATCCAGGTCCTGGGGCATATTAAGCAAGTACTCTACCACTAAGCCCCATCCTTAGCCCCTGGTTGTTTGAGATAGCATTTTACTATGTAACTCAGTCTGGCCTTAAACTGGCAATCCTTTTATCTTTGCCACCTGAGTCCTGAGATTAAAGGCATGCACCACCATACCTGGATCGAAACATTTTTATTAAATCTGTTAAATCTGGGAGCTGGAGAGATGGCTCAGCGATTAAAAGCACAGGCTGTTCTTGCAAAAGATCAGGGTTTGAATCCCAGCACTCTCATGGCGGTTAACAACTGTTTGTAACTCCAGTTCTACGGATGCCCTCTTCTGTCTTCTGAGGGGATTGTACAACACGGGTGCACTTACATATAACATAATTATGTTTAATTTACCACTTACCATTTATTAAATTCAATTTACCACTGGTACTATTTATAAGCATGATTTTGACTTATGATTCTTTTGATAATTTTTGGAAAGATATAGACTTTACTATTTTCCCAATGTGCCTTCGTAATTTTGTACGTGTACTATCAGAGAAAATCTATCAGGCTGAACAATGTTCCATCTTTATGATGTTCATATCCAAATCCTTTTGTTTGTTTGTGTGTGTGTGTGTGTGTGTGTGTGTGTGTGTGTGTGTATGTGTGGTTTGTTTTTTGTTTTTTTAGCTTACTGAGACTCATGTTAGATTTTTGACCCTGGGAATCAAGATAACACATATACATCTGTCATTTAAACTAATAGAATTTCCATTTCTGAATAATTTTGCATTTATGAAATAAATCCTACTTGGTCATATTATATCTTTTTAATGTAGAATTAGAATTCTGCTAATATTTTGAAATTTCTATCAATACCCATATTATGTTGAGTTTATACTTTTTCTTTTCGCATGGTATATATAAAGTTCCAGGTTAATATATTTGCCTCCTCAAATTAGGTTGTTTTGCTTTGTTTTCAATGCTCTGTAATATAAAACAGTGGAGCACTAGGATTATCTGACCTCTGAAGATTTGATAATGATGTTCAGTTTGTCCAGTACAAAATAGGAACAGTTATGGCACTTCCCACCAGGGAAGTTGTCAGATTGGTTGGGTGGATAGACTTGATAGTGCTTCACAGACAGCACATCAGTAGGCCTATATTAGTTATTACAACAGAGTTAAGAATGCAAAGCGTTACCGCTTGAGCAATTAAAACTACCTTAATTGAAGATATGGCTATAAGGGCAGATTTCATGGAAATTATCTTATAGTTCAGGTTTTAATAAGTATTAGGATTTGAATAAGCTGAGAAGCAGATACTCTATGGAAAGAATGGAGTGTAAATAAGAATATTGAAGCTTTTGTTTACAAAATCCACCATAGAGTGATGTGCTGTGGACATTTTGATGCATAGTGGTTTTGAGTCTTTGAGAGAGTGAGTCTCCCATTCCCATTTTAAGGTCAGACAGGACACTGGCACAGAGAGAGAGAGAGAGAGAGAGAGAGAGAGAGAGAGAGAGAGAGAGAGACTCAGTTCCCAGCTTGTAAATGCTTGATAAATATTGGAGAACATTCTGGTGATAGGAAACTGAAATAGCCTTTGTTTCCCTCATAAGTCCTCTGATCCTCTCTGACCTTTGTGCATTTGGTGATTTAAAAAATCATTATCAGTGTGCAGTGTTTCATATAATACCATATTGCCTATTATTTCCGTTAATGTTTCTCTTATGACCAAAGCATAGCTTCTTTTGTTGAGTGGAGAGGGCGTTTGCTGTTAAATATTGACTTTCTGGGTTTCCTACAAACACACTGAATATATTTTGCTATTCTACTTCTTTCTGGAAGTTCATAGATTGTTTTCCACCTTCCTCCTCTCCAGTCAAGAGTGAGCTCAGATGGCCATAAGCTAATTAGTACATCTATTACTCTGACCACCGTGATTGACTGGGAACCCAGTGTGAGTCAATAAGACTAGAACCTTCTGGGAAACAAATATCCTTGCTGTTTTTCTCCAGGTCTATAAAGGAACAGAAGTAACCAAACAGAAAACAACATGAAAAACATTTACCAAAGACTGGAGAGGTAATCCAAATTTTCACCACCATGCCCAGCCCTGTAATGAGGCTTCTACAACTTTCAAACAAGTCAATACAGGCCTTATTAAAATCAATCTCTTCCATTTTCAACCAAAGGTTCTAGCTTATAAAGTATAGACGGTGCTGTAGAAATCAGTTGAGCCACGTTGCTAGTAAGTAAGCAGACAAAAATCATTTATCGAACATTTTTAAAATACACAAAACCTAATGTTCTTATCTGTTCCGTATACATTGATCATGTGCAATGCTGTTGGCACATAGCATACATAAAATTATGCAACTGAAATACATGACATTGAGTTTACATTAAATTTCATAGTAGCTTTCTTCAAGTACTTTTTCAATATCTACAACATCTAGCATTTCTCAGAGACTACTTCCCATGTGACTGCAAGACTCACGTTAGAAAAAAATACCAGCTAATCATTATGACATTGAACTCATTGAACAACTGATAAAGCTAAAACTTCACCACTCACCTGGTCATTTCTATTTTATAAATAGAAACTCCCAAAATAAAAAAAAAAAAAAAACCAGCCAGGTGTGGTGATGTACACCTTTAGTCCCAGCACTTAAGAGGTAGAGGCAAGGCACATTTCTAAGTTCTGAGGCCAAGCCAGTCTACATAGTGAGCTCTGGGACAGTCAGGGTTACATAGTGGGACCTTATCTCAAAAAAAAAATGACTGAGTGAATAAATAAAAATGAATATTTGATGTGAAATTTTCATAAAATTATTAAATCTAATTGTTTGGGTTTTAAACTTGGTAAGAACAAGGTTCAGTATTTAAGTATATTTTCTTTTTTATACAAATATGTTGGTCAAAACTCTTAAGAACAAGAACAATGGCTAGTATTTGTCTTCACTGCAAAATTGAATTGTGCAACAATGTCTGAGCTGCAAAATTTTTTTTATTATAAACAGTAGACTATATAATCCACTTTATTTGTAGCAAAAGAGTTAAAGCTATATTAAAATATTCAGTGATTTTGGGGCTGGAGGAATGGCTCAGCGATTAAGAACATTGGTTGTTCTTGCAGAAGACTTGGGTTGGAATCCTAGCACCCACATGGCAGCTAACCACTGTCTGTAACTCCAGTTCCAGGGGATCTGACACCCTTTTCGTCCTCTGTGGGCACTGCACGACACGGGTGCACTTGCTTACCTACATGCAGGCTATACACACATACACATAAAATAAAAATAACAAATACGGCATCTCTGGGCGGCCCAGCCCCACAGCTTCTCAGAGACAGCAGCTTGCCTTGGTAAGTTTGGCTGTTGCACCCACTGAGCCTTGACTCCACTAGCCTCATTCATGATCCCAGCTTCCCCACACCATCTCTTCTCCTAGCAGGGCGACCGGTACATTTCCTGTCTTGGCACCCCAGACCTCTGGACTGACCTCCTAGCCCAGAATTCTTCCCCACTGCTTCCTGATCCTTTGCATCCAGACTAACCTTCCTGTAGTCCCCAGAAGTCCTGGGGCCACTTCTCACCCCCACCTCCATTTGCATTCCTGGGGTCAAGCATCTTTCCTGGGCCCTGCTCCCAGGCCAGCCCAGCCCTCAAATTCCTGAGACCAGCATCTTCCCTGGAGGGATCCAGACCTTAAGAGAAAGCCTGAGAGCATCTGATCCTCAACCGACTGGGGCCTCTGTGGGAACTCCTGAGCAGCAAGAGGAAAGCAATTAGGCCACTCCAACAAAATCAAAAGTGAGAACCTGAAGCCTAGGCCAACCAACTTTTCATGCTCAAAAAGTAAACCACAAAGGCACATAAAGTTTACAAAAAGAAGCAGACCTTATCTCAACAAAGGAAGACTTGAATCTCACACAAGAATCAGAATCTACAAAAGAAATCCACGTCAAAGTCACAGAGAAAAAACAATAACATGAAAAATCAAAATCATATATCCCCACCAAGTACCATCAGTTCTCTAGAGGAGTACAATGCGAATCCCCCTAGAGATAACACAGGATATGGAACTCAAAAGAACAATTATAAACATGATAAAAGAATTCAATGAATTTAAAGAACAAAGAAATAAATCAAAGAACTGAAAGAATGTAGGGATGAACTTCTGAATGAATTCAGAAGAGTTAGAAATATTGAAGAATACTCAATATTGAAATGAAAGAAGGAAGTGAAACAGTGAGTAAGCCAATTAGAAATGACAGGAGAAAGCCTCACCAATAGGATGAATGAAATGGAAAACAGAATGTCAAGACTGCAAGAAAAAGTGGATGACTTAGAGCATTCAACCAAAGATTATGAAAAATTTAAGAAAACAGAAGGATGGAATATGCAGGAATTGTGTGACACCATAAAAAGACAAAACTTATGAATCATAGGCATACAGGAAGGAGAAGAATCTCAGGATAATGATATGGACCAAATCTTTAACAGGATTGTAGAAGAAAATTTCCCCAAATCTAAGAAAGACATGCCCATACAAATACAAGAAGCACATAGCACATCAAACAGACAAGACCAGAAAAGAAACTCTCCATGGCACATCATAGTAAAACACTAAATGTGCAAAACAAAGAGATAGTACTGAAAGCTGCAAAAGAAAAACAAGTCACATATAAAGGAAAACCCATCAGGATTACAGCTGACTTTTCAGCGCAAACTATGAAAGCCAGAAGAGCCTGGACCAAAGTAGTCCCAGCTCTAAATGACCACAGATGCCAACCCAGATTTCTTTACCCAGCCAAAATGTCTATTATAGTTGATGGGGAAAGAAAAATTTTCCTTAACATAAATAGGCTGAAAGAATTCATGTCCACAAAACCAGCCCTTCAGAGAGTTTTTGAAGCAGTACAAAGAGCTGAAGAAAGGAATGACTATACCCAAGGGCTTGCAGAAAGAAACTTAGTAAAGGTATAACTATGGAAATGTACAGCTACACCAAGAATGTGAACAGAAATAAAAGTGATAAGAATCAATACACATCTTTCATTAATAACTTTAAATATCAATTGACTGAACTCCTCAGTCGAAAGACACAGACTAGTTGAATGGATTAAAAAACAAAATCTATCTTTTTGTTGTCTGCAACAAACTCATCTCACTTTCAAGGACAGACACTACCTTAAAGTGAAAAGATGGAAAAAAATGCACCAAGTGAATGGCACTAAGAAAAAAAGCAGGCATTGCAATTCTAGTATCTGATAAAATAGACTTTAAACTAAAACTGATCAGAAGACATAAAGAGGGCCACTTCATTCTGATCAAAGGAACAATTGACCAAGAAGATATTACAATCATGAACATATGTTCACCAAACTCTGGTGCACCCAACTTCATAAAATCAGTACTATAGGACTTTAAGACCCAGACTAATCCCAACTCATTAATAGTTGGGGACTGCAATACCCCATTGTCTCCATTAATAGGTCAACAGGACAGAGAGTTAACAGAGACATCTGAATTAAACAATACCATACACCAAATGGGCTTAACAGACATCTACCAAATATTCCACCCAAGAACCAAAGAATATACTTTTTCAGTGTCCCAAGGAACCTTCTCCAAAATCGACCATATACTGGGGCACAAAATAAACCTCGACAAATACAAAAAGATTGAAATAATTACATGCATTCTATCAGACCACAATGCAATAAAGCTTAAAATCATCACTGGATGAAACCCGAGTAGCTACATGAACACATGGAGATTAAATAACACACTCCTGAATGATGAATATGTCAAAGGAAAAATTAAGAAAGAAATAGATGTATTCCTGGAACTAAATGAAAAGGACAGTACAACACAACCAAACCTCTGGGACAGGTTGAAAGCAGTCCTTAGTGGGACGTTTATGGCTTTAAGTAGCAACATTAAAAAACAACAATGAACACAAATAAATGAATTAAATTGCAACTGAAGACACTTGAAAAGCAACAGCAAATGAAACCCAAACCCATAAGACAAGAATAAATAACAAAAGTCAGGGCACAAATTAGTGAAATAGAAACAAAGAATCAACGAATTCAAGAGCTGGTTCTTTGAAAATATAAACAAGATTGACAGACCACTAGCTCAGTTAACCAAAAGAAAGAAAGAGAACCTCTTACAGAGCTGTAGTCATAAAAACAACATGGTACGGGCACAAAAATAGACCCATAGGTCAATGAACAAAATTGGAGACCCAAATATGAGTAAATGGTCCTGGCAAAACTGGATCTCCACCTGTAGAAGAATGAAACTAAACCCCTATCTTTCACCGTGCACAAAAGTCAACTCCAAATGTATCAAAGACCTCAATGTGAAGCCTGAAACTCTGAAACTGTTAAAAGAAAACATTGGCAATAATCTACAAGATGTAGGTGTAGAAAAGGATTTTTCTAAACTGGATATCAATTGCTCAGGAAACAAAGTCAAGAATCAACAAATGGGACCTCATTAAACAAGAAGTGAAGAGAAAACCCACAGAGTGAGAGAAAATCTTCACCAACAACACATAGGAAAAAGGTTTAACATCCAGAACATTTAACGAAGTCAAAAAAATCAAAGAATCAAGAAAGGAGGTAACCCAATTAAAAGATTGGCTAAGGAGCTGAACAGAGAGTTCTCAAAAGAAGAAATAAAGATGGCTAAGAAGCATCTTAAAAGCTGTTCAACATATTAGTAATTAGGGAAATGCAAATTAAAATCACTTTAAGATTTCATCTTTCCCTAGTCAGACTGGCTAAGATCAAGAGAACAAATGATCCCAAATGTTGGCTAGGACGTGGGGAAAGGGGAACACTCATCCATTGCTGGTGGCTACAAACTTGTTCAACCCCTATGGAAAGCAGTGTGGAGAACTCTTTAAAAACCACAAATGAACCCACCATTTGACTCAGTTATACCACTTATTGGCTTATATTCAAAGAACTCATGCTTTTGCAGAGACACTTGTACATCGATATTTGTTGCTGCTCTTTTCACAATAGCTAAGAGATGGAAGCAACCTAAGTGTCCACCAACTGACTAGTGGATAATGAAAATGTGGTTCATTTATACAATGGCATTTTACTCAGCAGTAAAGAAAGATGAAATCATGAAATTTGCAGGTAAATGGATGGAACTAGGAACTGTTATACTAAGTGAAGTAACAGTCTTAGAAAAAAATTGGCATATGTTCTCCCTCATATGTGGATCCTAGAACTGGACTCTGATAAATAAGTATGTATCCAGACATAACTACAGGAATCAGGATAGTGGAAAAGAAACAGGGTGGTAAAGGAAAAGAAAGAATCTGAAAGAGAAGAATGGTAGGAAACAGGCCTTAATAAGGAGATATGGATAAAAATTGGGTTAGTTTAAGGGAGGGAGGAGAGAGGGTATACATGGAACCTAGGGGATAAAAGGAAAGAAGTTGATCAAGAGATGTAGGACCATTGGAGAAGGGTATTAGTAAGGGAGAACGGGGGGAAATGGGGGCACCTTAAGTGGGAAAACTATGATGGAGGGGTGAGACAATGTGAGAGAGAAACAATGCCTAGCTAGTTTTAAAAAACCAGAGGGAACCATATTAATTGAACTACCTATTGACAAATTATACATACAACTATCTCAAGGAATATATGTCTAGGCAAGGTTTATCTGACAACATTTGGTCTTTGCCCAAGCTTTATCTATATAATCCATGGTAATTAAAAGTACCAGACTAGTGGAAGTAACCTTCTTGGATGTTTAACACCATACTTTGAGGCCTATACTAATTTGGTCAGAGGGACATAAAGGACAGTTTTTGCTCCTTGCCCTCCTAGGTCGACTAAGTTCCAGGGGACTGTGAGCATTTCTCAAAATGTCTTATAACTGTGGTGAGTCACCTGTCCTCTTGAACAAGGAGGCCATGGAGACCTCACCAAATGGACTTGAACCAGTGTTCGGTCTACAAAGAGGAGGGTCAATACAGAGGAAACATTTCCTCTATACTTCCAATTGAAGCCAGCCATGGTTGAGTAGGACCTTGGACTTATCTTCACATAGATGGAACCCGTAAAAGAAAGGAGCCAGGGCTCCTTCCAAGCCCATGTGACCCCCAAAAGAAAGGAGCCAGGGCTCCTTCCAAGCCCATGTGACCCCCAAATAGATCCTCAAATGACCTTAAGAGTAAAAATAATTTGATTTATCTGAGCCAAGTGTATGGTCTTAAACACCCAAAAGGAAAGTATAACCAAAGATTAAAGGGATCAATATAATTTTTTAAGAGTCCATGTGTATAGCTAAAAGCTACATAACAAGAAACAATGCGAGACAAGAGATACCTTCCTTTAAGTTGTTGGCCAGCATGGCCCAAGAGACTCCCAGACAGTAACCCAGCATAGAACTGGGAAAATGAACAGCAGACCCCAATATTATCTAAAGGAGTATTGGCAACTGATTGCTGCTAGATGAGGAAGAGCTGATCTTCCTAAAACAAGGAACTCTACATAGGCTGATTAGATTCTGCTGATGGACAAACACTGGAGAACCACTGGGGGCACTGAAAACACAGTGGACAGTAACAGGGATGAGTATAAGGGCTCCAGTGGGGGCTATGAGAGGGTGCCATTTGGCATGTGGGTATATAGATGAATAAGATTGTTTGGGATATTCTGTATGAAATACACAAAAAAATCAACATATTAAAAATGAGTTATATTTGAGGAAGAAGCATAAAAATTTGCTCCATGTTAATTAGTAGAGGTGAAACACATTACCATTGAAATCTACCCAATGATTTTATGTCCATGCTCAGGTGGATCTCAGAAAGTAACCAACGGTGACTAGCAACAATCAGATACATAGAGATTAGAGACACATTTGCAAACCTCTGACCTCCACGGCATTGCACGACATGGGTGCACTTACTTACATACAGGCAACACACTCATACACATAAAATAATAAATGAAATATTTTTTTAAAATTTTAATGAGTTTTTATGTATGAAATAGTATATTTTAAAATGAAATGAAGATCTTTTTTAAAAGTTAAAAACTCATTCAATTTTATGTCTTATAGGGTTTATACTGAGTTCAATATTGTATAACTATATTAATTCAACTCAAACCCTATAAGACATAAAATTAAATGAAGTTTTAACCTTTAAAAACTCATTCAATTTCATTGTTAAAATACACAGTTTCAGAGAGAAAAATTCATTTTAAGGCAATTGACATTGAGACATTTTCACATGCATTTCTAATCTCTCTATATATGACTATTACTGGTCACAGTCACTTACTTTCTGAGTTCCTTGGCATCTGAGCATGAATATAAACTCATCAGATAGACAGGCTTCCTCTCCCACGGGATTGTATAACTGTATTAATTCAACTGTAAACCTAAAAATTTACAGCCAATTTTGAAAGAAATGTATCTGAGCTCTGGAAATTGTTATTGAATATATCAACACTGTTGTAATGAAATGCTTCTTCTAATTATGCGGTTATTAAATAAATAACTTAAAAATAACAATAGTAAATTAAAAAAATTTTCAAAGAAGATATTCAGTGATTTTATAAGTAAGTCTTCAAATTATTGTATTAATTGTATCACACCCTTAAATTATGACAAACATCTGCATATTGTCTTTTTAAAATTATAACTTTATTTATTTACTATTGTGGGGGTTGTGGGCACCATGTATGGATGTGTAGATCAGAAGACAACTTTGTGGAGTCAGTTCTCTCCTTTCACTTATGGATTCTGGAATGCTGGGCTTGTGCAACAAGCATGTTAACCCATTGGACCATCTCTCCAAATTGTCTTTTCATTATACCAGTTTGATCAAGGGGCTGTGGATGTAGCTTAGTTGGCAGAGGGTTTGTGGAGCATGCACCGGGCCTTAGGTTCAATCTGCAGCACTGTATAAGGTTGGTGTGATGGTGCACCCTTGCAATCTCAGCACTCAGGAGGAGGGGCAGGAAGATTAGGAGTTCAATATCATCCTTGACTTCACAGTGAGTTTGAGGCCAGCCTGGGGTACATGAGACCCTGTCTCAAAAAAATTTTTATCAGTCAGTCACAAAGTTTAGGTCCACAAGAGGGGCAGTAAATACTTTTAAAAGTTGGCCTCCTGAGACCTCATTCCATCTGCCAAATATTTCCATTTGAAAATTCTATTTTGAGTTTAAAAATTCAACATGTTTAGTACTTAAACTAATCTTTGTTTCTCTGTTCATTCCCAGTCTTTCTTACCCTTCCTCAATAACTGGTATCATGGATTTTATATGAATCATTGCATTATTCCTGTCATATATATATATATATA
>NW_008332852.1:1182537-1207350 GCF_000622305.1 Nannospalax galili
TAGTAATGCTTGTGTGCATGTTGAAATTCTAGGTAAAGAGGATCTGGAGAGATGGCTTAGTGGCTACTGCTTTTGCAGATGACCAGAGCTCAGTTCACTCACAATGGGAAGTTTACAACCACCTGTAACTCCAGCTCCAAGGAATCAAACACCCTCTTCTGGCTTCCATGGGCACCTGCACACATATGGCATACACATACACAGTCATACACATATACATAAAAAGTCATTTTTCTACGTAAAGAGAAGCTGGAGAGATGGCTTAGTGGCTACTGCTTTTGCAGATGACCAGAGCTCAGTTCACTCACAATGGGAAGTTTACAACCACCTGTAACTCCAGCTCCAAGGAATCAAACACCCTCTTCTGGCTTCCATGGGCACCTGCACACATATGGCATACACATACACAGTCATACACATATACATAAAAAGTCATTTTTCTACGTAAAGAGAAGCATGTTAATCTTTTTTGAGATTTATCATGTTCATTTATCAATCTCTTAATTTAAGAGCTCTGTATTATTTTATCCATTAATAAAAATGTTTAAATCCCCATTCATATTAATGGGTATTTTGCTGCTTCTAGTTTATCTCTATTACAAATAGTGTTACAATGTACGTCCACACATGCGTATTTTCTCTGGGATAGCCACACACAAGCTGCCTTGTTGGATCATTGGAAATTATAGATGTTAGCTACCATGTGGGTGCTGGGAATTGAACCTGGGTCCTCTGCAAGAGCAGTCAGTGCTCCTAACCACTGAGCCATCTCTCCAGCCCCATACTTACTACATGCTGCTTTTCAAAGATGTTGTGCCAATTTAATTGTTTTCTCCCTATCCCTGACAATATTTAGCATTTATATTTTCAATTTGAAGCTCCCTAATCTCACTTTTGACAAGTCCTGAAAAATATTTATGACATAATTTATTATGCTGCTGGATGCCTTTGTATGATTTAATTAATTTCTGCTATGATACAAGACACCTTCATGACACAGTTCATTTTTTTCCCTTTTTTTCCATTAAGTTTTTAAAGTTAATGATTTTTTCATAAATATACGTCATTACACTTCTAATTCATCTCCTTCCCCACTCACTGCCCCCCCCCCCCGACTCTGACTAGTTCCCTGTCTTCCCCCATATAGTCAGTCCCTCCTCTGGCTTCATGTCACAAATATCCCATCACCCTCCCCCTTCTCACCCCTCTTTTAAGAGCTCTTCCTCCCTTTCCATGGTCCCTTTCCTAGTTTCATCACACACATGCACACACACACACACGCGCGCACACACACACACACACACACACACACACACACACACTCAAATCTATGTTTTCACATAAGAAAAGACATGTGCATCTCTTTGTCAGTCTGGTTTATTTCACTGAACATAATGATTTCCAGTTCTGTCCATTTTCCTGAAAATGAGACAATTTCATTTTGGCTTATTGCTGAATAAATTCCATTGTGGATACATCCCGCATGTTCTTTGTTCATTCATTTGTTGAGGGTTAGCTCAGCAGGTTCCATTTCCTGCCTATTATGAATGATGCAGCTATACATATGGGCACTCAGGTGTCTGTATGGTATGCTGACTTAGAATTCTTCTGATGTATACCTGAGTAGTAAAGCTTGGTCATAGAGTAAGTCTATTTTCAATTTTTTCAGAAACCTCAATAGTGATTTCCATACTGGCTGCACAAGTTTACCTTCCCATCAGCTGTGTATAGAGAGTCGCCTTTCCCCATATAATCCCAGTTGCTGTCCTTTGCTTTCCTAATGACAGCCGTTATAACTGGGGTAAGATAGAGTCTCAGCAATTTTAATTTGCATTTTCCTTGTGGCTTAGGATGCTGAGTAAGTTTTCAAGCATTTATTGGCTATTTACATTTCTTCTTCTGAGAACTGTCTATTCAGTTCAGTAGTCCATTTATTGATTAATTGTTTTGTTGTTTAAGTATTGTGGTTCCATATACTCTAGACATTAATCCCATGTCTGATGTGTAGTTGGCAAAGATTTTTCTCATTCTATGTGCTGTCTCTTTTAAGGAAGCACACAGTCCATTTTAATGCAATATTCTAATCATATGCTAGGCTACAAAATTTCATCTCAGATTCTCAGAACCAAGAATGTTGGGAAACATTTTCATGATCACTGCATAGTTAAGTGTATGAAACCCTTGTGAAGACCCCCACATATTGCTCTTAGCAGGGTACAACTACCCTGTTGGAGAGGAACACATATAGGGGAAGACATACAAAGACACAATCACTCATAAGAACAATATTTCTATTTGGCATTCAAGTAAACTGACATATTAATTCTGCTGCCCCCTGACCAGATCTAGAGTTTTTCATTTTACTAGTTGTAGTCAGAATTCTATTTCTTTGGGGCTGGAGAGATGGCTCAGAGGTTATTAGCACTGACTGCTCTTGCAGGGGACCAGGGTTTGGTTCCCAGAACCCGTATGGTGGTTAACAACTGTCTATAACTCCAGTTCCAAGGGTTCTGACACCTCCTTCTGACATGTAAGCAAAATATTCATACACATAAAATAAAAATAAATAAATAATTTTTAAAAGAATTATATTCCTTTTTATGTTATATAATTTGCAAAGAATGTTATATTATTGGTGTATTTTAATATTTGCCATATCTTGGGTTCTTTTCAACCTCATACTTTCTTCTCACAACTATATTTTTTAAGTTTAGATTTTGTACCATTCTGTACTTTTAATGATGCTAAAAATTCCTATTGATTCCACATGGAAAGTTACTTTTTAAGTTGTATATGTTTTCTCTAGTGATGTTTGTTGCCTTTGTCTTCCACTAACTTGCAGCACCTACTTTGGTTGGTGAGTGGTTTTTGTTTTTTTGTTTTTTTTTTCTGTGTCATTGATGTGTTTATCTGCTCCAAACCAGCATCACACTATTCAAACACTGTAGCACAACACTGTATCTTGGTAGCAGGCATGCCAATTCCTTTTCTTTAGTTTCTATTCAGAATTTCTCTAGGATATTCTTAGATTTCCACTTTTTAATATAAATTTTGGAATTTAACAAATTAACTGAAAGCCCCATTGGGAACATTTTTTTGAAAAAAAATAATGATTTTAGAAATCTATATTAGAAAAATTGACTTTTTGTTTTACAACACTGTTTTCCAATCCATGGATATCTGCTCAATTACTCTCTCTCTCTCTCTCTCTCTCTCTCTCTCTCTCTCTCTCTTCTTTTTACTTTTTTTTTGTTTGTGGTGTGTGTGCATGTGTATAGGCACATGTGCATGTACATGTATGTGCAGGCCCAAAGTTTATGTGAAGTGTCTTCACTGGTGACTCTCTGCTTTACTTATTGAGGCAGATTCTCTTGCTGAACCTAGAGTTCATCTGTTGCAGCTGGCCTAGCTAGCCACCTAGCCCCAGGGATCCCCTGATCTCTGCCTCCTGACTGATGGTATTACAGGTGGCCGCCACACCTGCTCAACTTTTATGTGATTCTGGGGATCTGAACTCTGGTTCTCAGTTTTACAAGGCTCTCCCTTAATCCACTCAGTTATTTCCCAGCCCCCTTTGGTGCCTTCTTAAAACATATTTCAGAAAAGCTTTATAATTTTTGCAGACACAATTGCTTGTGTCTATTTCTGATAACTTAAGATTTTGTTGCTATTTTAAGTATTTTCTTTATTTACTTGTGTTAGTTTATTTTATTTTATTTATTTTTGTTTTTTTGGAGACCAGCTCTCCCTGTAGCTCCAGGCCTGGATCTCACCATGTAGACAAGGACGACCTGAATCTCACAGAGATCTGCCTGCTTCTGCCTCCCAAGAGCTGAGATTAAAGGCATATGCTAGTCTGGCAGGAATACTATTGTTTTTTGTATATACAGATATATATTTTTTTATTCCTCCACAACTACACTGTACTCTTTTATTATTTTATTTGGTGGCTATTCCTTTTCATTTTACACATGGCATCCTCACGTTGTCTGTCAATAACTTATGAACCTTTCATTTGTTACCTCTTACCTAATTAATCAAGCCTCTCAATAGATCATCGAATCATGGGGGTGGGATAATAGGCATACTTGTTGGAGAAATTATTTACTGACTGATAATTAGGTATATTTTATGTTAGGGTTTTAAAGCATGCTTCCTTTTAATAAGTACATTTTCTTTTGTTTATAGTTTGAGGTTTATTTCTAGAAACATGATTAAAGAGCACTGTACTGTGGTCTGTTAAATGCTGGTGATGTCTTTTGGCAGACAGTACCACAATGATGATGGGTGTATAAAGCAGCAGCATGTGGAGGAAGGGTTTGGAGGAGATGTCAGACTCCCATATAAGAACCCACCTCACAGGAATTAATCCAGTCCTCAAGATCAACATTAGCCCCTTCCAAGGGTGGTGCCTAAGTGACCTTACCACCTCCCACCACAACCTATATTTTTGTTATGATTTGCATCTGAAATGTCACTAGAAGCCTCCTGTGTTAAAGTCTTGGTCCCTGGTGCAGCAATGTGGGGCTTTTGGACCATGCGGATTCTGAGCTTATGCATGGATGAATTGATGGGTTCATGCTTTGATGGACTATTGGGATGTGATGGACACTTAAGAGGTGGGACCTAATTGCAGGAAATGCATTGTTCATTTATGATCATAGATGATGGCACTGTGCCCTGAACTCAAGCTATATTAGTTTCTTTTCTGTTGCTATGCTAAAAACAACTGACAAAACAGCTTAACACTGACAAAAACAACTTACAGAAGAAGGGGTTTATTTTGGCTTATAGTTCCAGAGGATAGAGTCCATCATATCATGGAAGGCATGCCAGCAGGAACGAGGCCAGCTTGGCACATTGCATCAGTAGTCCAGAGCAGAAAGCAAACAGGAAGTGGGACCAGGCTATAAAACCTCAAAGCCTGCCCCCAGTGACTATTTCCTTCAGCAAGACTCCACTTCCTGAAGGTTTCATAACCTTCCCAAATTGCACTGCCAGCTGGGGACCAAGTATTCAAACATATGTGCCTATAGAGGACATCTCCAATTCAAACCCCAAGACAGGTCATTTCTCTCTCTGTTTCCTGGCTTCCATGAGGTAAGCAACTTCCTATACCACACTGTTGCAATGGCAGGATAGTCTGTCTCTCCTCTGGCCAAAAGCAATGGAACCAGTCATCCACAGACTGCACATCCTTTCCTCAGGGATTTGTCACAGTGATGGACATCTGGCCAACTGTCATATGAATAGTTTCTTTTCTGTTTATCCTGACCATTACCATCTTGAAACTGAGTAATTCTGATTCCTACATGAGACCCTCACAAGACTGAGCCTGTTAACATTACCTCAAAATAAAAGGTGGGGTCTCATGAGACCCCCAGGAGTTCCCTCCCTCTCCGAGATTCCAATTGCCATTATATAAAAAGTGAAGAGATGGCTGGGGTGGGACTTCTCAGTGATATAGCTGCCTGAAGGTAAGGCATGTTTCTGTAAGTAACGTCAATAAGCTTATTTGTTCACCAAACTGAACTTGGATGGAATTCTTTCTTTGGTCTTTTGGTGCCTTTTCTAGATGGGGTAAGTACACGTTTCTTTGTGACTACTTAGGGAAAGTAAGGCAAAGCCAACACCCTCTTAAGTGTTCCAGAACTTCAGTTCTGCAGCACTATAGACTGAGTTTGCAGCACACTAGCCTACAGGTGACACCCTCAAATCATACCCAAACCCCAGCAACCATTCTCACATTTTTTGAAGTCAACTTGAAAGAGATGGATTCTTATTTTAAAATGTAAAAGTGAAATTAATTGAGTAATATTTTACTTTTATTTTTATACATACTCTCATAAGTGAGATCAATCTATTTTTTCTTTTACATTTATATAATTTGTGTATTCATGTTTTGTGAAACTTGAAAACTAATTAGACTGCTTTTTTCTTTTCTCTTTTTTTAAGGATGGTTTATGTATGATAGGTGATCTGTCCTTTAATGGATTAATATAATTTACAGTTTACGGTAGATATACTTTTAGAAAAAGAATTTTTTACTTTCATTTCTAGCCTAAGTATATTTAAAATAATTGTTGATATAGTTATGCTTTTTGGGTATTCTATTTTGCCTTAAAATAGTCCATTTTAGGGTCTGCGGCTATGGCTCAGTGGTAGAGCTCTTGCTCAGCATGTGTAAGGACCTGGGTTCAATCCCCAGTGGTACAAAACTGCATAGTTCTCGTTTTAATTATTTGAATTCTAAAATCCATTACTCCACCTGAATTATAATTGCCTTTTTACTCTTTAGGAGGGTGGGTTCTTATTTTCATTTGATTATTATCTCTTAGCATACAAAGAAATAGGTTTCATTGTGATATTTTCATACATATGTCATCATCCTTTTTTTTTTTTACTTGCCCCCAACTTGCTGTTCCCTCTCCCTACTCCTCTTCTTGCTGGTCCCATTTCTTCTAAATATGTCCCCCTCCTATATGCTTTCATAACACACGTTCCATTATCTTCTCTTGATGTTTCCATTTAAGAACTCTTCCTCCCTTCTCAAAGTCTCCTTTCTACTTTTATGTCACACGCGCATTGCGCACACACATACGTGTATTAATCTAGATTTGGGAAAGAACATACTGTATGTCTTTCTGTGTCTGGTCTGCTTCACTTAACATGATGATTCATCCATTTTCCTTTTTATTCTTAGTATTTTTAGCTTGTGATCTTCTGTTGGTCAGCAGTACTATAAACACAATGTAAATGTTAGATCTGGAAAGACAACATTTCCTCTTTGCTGTTTAGGGACTGGAGTTTCACTCAGATTCTGTTTAGTGAATCAGATTCAGAATCAACAAGGCCGAGTCCTCAGCTGATCATGGAGAAGTTGGGGTGCAGCAGGCTGGTGGGAACTGGGGTACAGGAGGCTGGTGGGAAGCAGTGCTAGCACCATTCACGGTTCTCTCTCTCTCTCTCTCTCTCTCTTTCAGCTCACCATCATTCTTGAAAGCCTCTTCCTTTGTGCTGTTTCTAAGAATTTTATGCTTATCATATTCATTCTTTAATTTCCGGATGCTTTCTCCACATCTGGGTTATGCCATTACGCTCACCAGGTGGTGTGCTTGTTAAATCCAGAAACACGTGCACCTGCATTTCTAAAACACTTTCTTTCCTCACTTTCATTTGTAAGCTTAGTTAAATGGTTGTTGGGCCTCTCAGTCTATCTTGTAGTTTAAGATGACCTCCATATTTCCCATCTTTTCCCCACTGTGGTGAATTTTGAGTGAATCTCTGAATTCTTTCTTCCTATCAATAATTTTTCTCTTCATTCATATTTAGACTGCTAATTATCTTGTGTTCTTAGTAGCAATGACTGCATTTTCCACTTCCATGATTTCTAAATTTATGTGTCTATAAATACTCTCTCTATATATTATATGCATATATATATATCTGCTGCTTTCACATGATTACCAACAATTCTCCTTGCAGAGATTAACATTCCCTGTTTGAAGGAAAGTACTGAATATCTATATATTTGTTTTTAATTTGCTGATTTTTTTCCTCTGTGATTGGAATGCTTCCTTATTTCAAATGTTCATCTTTCCATAGGATGATACTTTCTCAATGATTTGCCATAACTTAAATTTAAATCTTATTAATTTATTTTTATTTTGTGTGTATAAATGTTTTGCCTGTGTGGATGTAAGTGCACTTATGTTGTGCCCTGCCCTTGGAGGCCAGAGAGGGACTCAGATTCCCTGGAACTGGAATTATGGATGGTTGTTAGCTGCCATGTGGGTGCTGAGAATTGAACCCTGATCTTCTGCAAGGGCAGCCAGTGTTCTTAACCATTGAGACATCTCTCCAGCCTGATTTGCCATTTTTGAGAGATGTGTGTTGTGCAGCTCCTACTGTATTCTGACCTGTGGGTTTACAACTTCCTCCAACTGCCGGTCCAGTTCTACCAACGGAGCTCTTATGTGTTGGCACAGGCTGAGTTGGTGTTGGAACAGAGAAAGCACAGGGGTGGAGTCTCCTTTCATAGGGGAAAGAGCTGTGTTCTCATCACTTCCTGGAGCTCTGGAGTTCCCGAAAAGTGCAAAGCCCTTCTCTCACCCATATTTTCAAGGAGATCCCAGTGTCACCTAGCTCTGGGGCATGGAATGATTGGAAGGGAAGTTATATTATCCTCTCCATACGCACTCCATAGGATGGGAAGGACAAGGACATCCATAGGCACTCAGTCCCTAGGAAGACAACACATTCAGGTAAAATGAGGCTGTGGGGATGGAGGCAACTTAATTTGTATCAAATTTTTCTGTGACCTTTGCCAACCTAGAAGTGTCTCAAGACAACTTGTTTAAAACTCTGCTTCTAGGGACAGTAGTCTCTTTTGTGTGTGTGGTTGAGATCTGGTACTGACTTCGGCACAAAGCTTCCTGGCATTTGTTAACACAAGAATCAGGAATCAAATTTGCAAAGGAATTATCTTTTTAAACATCTGGTACAGAGAATGGAGGAAAAATAGGGAGAGCAGCAGTCAAGTAAATATAGCAACCAACCAAGGAGGGATGATAGCAGCAGGGGAGGCACCTACTTTGGTCCTTTAAACCTGGTTATAAGCAAATGCTTGTATCTCAGTGCATTTACACAATGTCATGTTGCACACGGTAACTGGAAAAAAACTTTAGAGTTTTTCAGAGGGCACCAAACAGAAATTTTTCTGCCTAATACAAGCCTTCATTTCATTAGCATCTGAGGGATCCTACACAGCAGTTTCCTAGAAAGAGATGCTTATAATTCACATCCCAGCACCACTCATACACTCATTAGAAGACTTGCTGACTACTTGGAATGTGCTAGAAAATAAGCTACCAAGTCCAAACTGATAATTCCTATATAAATCTTACATTACTGAAATTATATTTAGTATCAAGTAAAAGACCAAAAACCTAAAATATTCTGATAATTAAAAAGCCTAGCAAATTAAGAAAAGATTATAAAACATTTTAGAAAAAAGCAAATGGAATACCTATTAGAATTGAGATTAGCTATAGGTAACAGATATGTAAAGCGAATGTGTTTGACATTATTTTTCTTAAATGACCAGTTAAAATGTAACTCAGGACTGGAGGTATTACTCAAAGAAGGAATACTTGCTTAGCATGTGTGAGGCTCTGGGTTCAGTCTTCAATACCAGTGAATGAATGAATGAGGCAAAATTCATTTTCAGATTACTGAGAATAAAGGGAGGATAGAAAGACAAGGAAAAGTAAAGGGACATGGGAAGAGAAAGGAATCCCTCACCCAGGAGTCTAGTTGAAGTTTCCTATCAGCTGGATGTCAAGAATTCCAGCACAGTTAACATTTCCTGAGAAGGCTGACTACACAAAGACTTTATATAGAGATGTTTCAAATAATAATCTTAAAATAGCCACATATTATGCATAAGGCCTAAGCATATCTGGCCTTTCTCCTTTTCTAGTTGTAAGCATAAATTTTCTGGAAATCATACAAGGAACCCCATTTATACTTTAGAAAATGTCTTAACCACCTTGTGGCCCCCGGCTTTATCTGATGAAATTGTGATCTTATCCAAAAGGTTTGTATTTACAGTGTGACACATCTAAAGCCACTCTATTAGATTGGTTTATGGGATATAATCAGGGTAGTTCAACAGCAGCTGTCTCACAGTGGAGAGGCAGAGAACCCAGTGGTTGCAGTATGCATGAGGCTAGATGCCTCAGCAATTCCAATCTGATGTCAAAGACCTGTAGGCTTCCTGGAGGGCCACTGATCTTCGGTCCATATTGGAAGCCCAAAGAAACTGGTTCTAATATGAATGAAGGAATCAGCAGCAACAGAGTATATGAATTTGCAGGGAGAGTGAAAGACAAGTCAGCAAAGAAGGAAACAGCTCTCCTTCCATGCTCCTTTATCTGGTCCACTACTAGAAGCTGTCACTCATATTTAAGGTGAGGTTTTTGATATCTATTAAGATAATCCAGACAGTTCTCTCAGACATTCAGGGGACTCATGTCCACAGACCAAACTGATGGAAACAGTCCTTCACCGAGGCTCTCTTTCCATGTGATTCTACATTGTGTCAAGTTGGCAATTAAAACTACCCCTCAAACCCAGCTTCATCTGAGTAGAATTTTCTGAAAAGAACTCAGGCTGCTGCTGGAGGTATCTTGGAACTGTGTCTCCAGTGCATACCCCATTCAAGCCACAGAATAATAACTCAGTAGGGAAAGCCATTGTGATATATAGTACTGCACAGTCATAAAGTATGGTAGGCACTTCATTCCATTCCTATGTGCTCTGTATCCTTGATCCCATTAACCCAACTAGATGCTGAGGGTTTGGAACACAGAATCCTCTGAGACTGTAAACATGATACTAGTTGACCAGGAGTTTATAAAGGACAAGAAAAGAGAGCCTAGAATTCAGGACTGTAAAAATCTTTCTCAATATTAAAATCACAAATAACCGTGTTCATTTTCATTTTTGGAAATCAGGTCAGCACCTTTTCACATTTAAGATCCATTGATGCAGTATACCCATGAAATAAAAAAAAATCAAGTTTCAATTACTACTCCAAGGGAGAAGTTACCAATACATTGCATTGCATGTTATTGGGCATAGCCATTATGCACCATGGCATGGATGACAACCACAACCTTTGAGGGTTGAAGAAAGGCACATAGTAACTAACTCTATTTTTTAAAAGATATGGTTGGGCTTGTTACTGAACTACTATAAACATTCAGATAGAATAAGAAAATGTATAAGGAACAGTTCAGGTGAGTAAGGAATAATAAATAGAAAACTGCAACTTTATTGTCCTCCATTAAAAATGCACCATATTCTCAAAAATTTTACTATCTTTTATGAGGCATTTTTGTCGACAGTAGAAATCTTTATGTGAGCCAAGTTGTATTTCCTTACTTTATTGACAATTTCTTAGCATAGCCGTATCTGTGGATGCTTTTGTTAAGCTTTTATTCTCCTAGAAATTCAGGTTTCTAAAGTTTATAGCACAGCTACTTCAGGAACTGCATTTATTTTTCCTTGGAATGTTTGACAAAAGCCAAACTCTACCTCCTAAGCACACCGGCTCTCACTTTCATAGGACAATCTCTACAGTAGTAGTGAGTCTAAGAAGTGTGATAACTTCCCAGTTCATCTACTAAGGTACGTTGATTGAACAAAGCCCATAAAGTTGCGATAGGATTCCAGTATTCAGATTGCAAATAAGAAAATGTCTTCCTATATGTTTTAGAATCATTATGAGTAATTCTTTTAAGTAAAATGTTATTAAAGGCATATATATGGGTTCAAGTTATAAAATAATACAATTGCATCATTTGAAGAATACTTTTAAAAACCTTATCCATAACATAAAAGCATTATCTTTAATTTTTACTTTCATTATTTTCTTAGTTATGTGTATATTTGTGAGTGTGTGTTTAGTTACACACACTGCTGGAGTTACACGCAGTTGATGTCGGTCCTGGGAATGAAATTCAGGTTCTCTTTAAGAGCAGTATGCACTTTTAATTGGGGAGTCGTCTTTCCAGCCCCAAAGCATTATCTTTTAAAATCAAAATATTAATCGTGAAAAATATGTATTAAAATACTGGAAAGGTTCTACCCAGTTATAACAATGGGACACTAGGAGGTAATGAAATGGTTATGACCCTTGGCCTCTGAGAAGGTTTGGCAAAGTGTAAGGTAAGCAGATTGTTACTTGATATATATATTTTTTTGTGCTAAGATATGCATTCTGGTTGTATTTTTTATTTTTGTGCATCAGGAGGTGTCATGGAATAGATCATGGTAATCACTTCAATGAGGGAAAGAGGAAAACCAGTTATTCTTGGGGATCGGGAGGAAAAACAAAGCGCAGGCTTAACACAATGGTAATTACCTGAGCAGACAGACCTCTAATCCTAGAAATAAGCAAGGCAATTAAGCCGCATTGCAGAACAGCAAGGTATTAAGCTCAGAGTCTGGAGAGACTGCTGTTCTGATTTAAAAGTGGAACTTAATTCTCATTATATTAAAAAGTACTTAATCAACCAAATCTTTCTTAATTAACAAATTTATTTAGGTACTTTCAATGTTTCTATAAATTTCTTCCGCTAGTGTGCATTTTAGAGGTGCACACTACACCCTCAGTGTCTTCAGAGTGTATTTGGTTTGTTTCTCTTGAAACAGGACTATGTTTTGTTATATCTCTGACAAGTTACTTTCCTATGTGCTGTCAGTAATTTTAACTGGGAGCCAAATACCATCATTCCAAGCTCTTTACCTTATGCCACCTTCCTTCAAGGATGAAAAAAAAAGTCTTTATTATAGGTTTCAATATATTAATGATCAGACATTTTGGAAGACATTAACAGGAAGAATGGAAAATGAAGGGAAATCAAAATCTTATGAGAACAAAAAACAAGAAAGAAGCAACAGAGCTGATATTATTGACATGTTCACAGGTCAGGAGAAATTTAAATTTTCTAAACCAGTAACAGACCAGCACAACACAGACTGCAGAAAGGTATCTAAAATACGTAAAATCAGAATGGCATTTCTTAGTGGGTAAATGGGTGTCTTTATAAAAGAAATGAATTTTTAGAGTAAAAAGATTTATCAAAAGAAGAGAATTCTAGAAGATAGTTTAGCTTCTAATTGTTCCCCCAAATGTGTGGGTGTGTATGTGCATGTGTCCCTTTCCTGTTCCTTTTTCTTTGCTCACATTTCAATTTTAACCATGGTATAGACTTCTTTTATATCGAGAGATGTTTAAACCATATTAAAAGTAAATAGCAAAGACAAGTTAAAGTCATCTCAGTTTCAATTCAATTCAATAACGACAATGCTATAAAAACTATAGAACTGATAATAAAGAGCTATGCTAAAGAAAAATAAGATCCACATCATGGAGACCCTTGCCACCCAAAATGTGGTCCATGGGCATGCAGCACTGGTGTTTTCTGAGCATTTTTAGAAACACATAATCTAGGGCTCCAGTTTATCTCTTCTCCAAATCTGGATTGTAATAAGATCCCTGGGTGAATCCAATGTACATTAATGTGTAGAAGCACTATGCTGGAAGACCACAGTCTGATGGCAGAAATAGAAACCGATGTTTAAAAAGCACTAATTCAATATGAAATGCTCTAGCCCAGATTAAATACTGTGGAATAATAATGGACTCAAAGCCTGGTGTGGAGATTAGGAGCAGTTTTGAATCTATCTTCTTGTGCAATTACTTTCTACCCCAAAACATTGGTGAGACAGTGCATAATGTATATTATACTTCACATTTTCAATGCAACACAGTTTTTGGAAAGTTACTTGGAATCCATGAAATTAGCCTCACATATCAATGTCTATGGAAGAAATGTTGACTTGTTCACAATAGTGTGCTGGAATGAGTAAGATCTGTTATTATCAAGATCAAGATTCCGCAAATGTTCTTGAATATGAAAGGTTTTTCTCTCCTTGCACAGTAACATTAATGTTCTTCAGAACTAATGTTCCATGGAACACACTTTGAGAAACACTATGTTGTAGAAGTTTGCAAACTTTCATTCATGAATTCTTCACTAGACTTGTCCTACCCTCCATTTCTTTTTCCCTTTTCATAGTTGTAAAGTCCATGAAGGATTCATTCTGTCCTATAGCTCTGACACATTATTTACAACGTAGAAATTCCCAGCTAAGTGAATCCAGTTGTACTATTAAAAATTATCCAGATCTGGATAAAGTTGTCTTTGAACAAACAGTGTGCTAAAGTCTGGCCTCTACATATCATTGAAATTAAGCTGGGTTCTGCAAGTAAATAAAGGGGAAGCTTTGATTAACTGCTAGTAATGAATAATTCATTGGCAAGATTATGAATAAGAACAATTGCATCACTAAAATAATGCTCCCAAAACTGACACAACATTTGCAACGAAGTCGTTCACAGATTCAGTGAGGAGATGATAGTGTGTATTTCGAAGCTGGTAAATCATTGAAATTTGGGACTTCCTTCAGGGAATAGACACGAGTCAATAGCAAGAAACCCTTAAAACTCGGAGGTTCAGAGTCAGTGATGTAATATCTCATGCCAGAGAATTCATAATTCTGACTGAACTCACAATCCTCCTGCCTCTGCCTCCCAAGTGCTGGAATTTCAGGTATGCTCCACCACACCTGGCTGTTGCTTTTCTTTTGTGATATTACTGTTTTTATCTGTTACTACAGTGTTATTACATATATGTACATTCTTGAATTTATATGATATATATACGCATATATATGCTTTTTCCTTTTAGTTATAATAGGAATGAATCCTCATTAACTTTAATAATAGAAAAGGCTTTAAAAACCAGAATTCTACCTGTCTGAACTATTTGGTTTGATGAAAATATTTTTAGTTATGGTTCTGTTGGCCCAATGATTCTTGTTTCCTTTAAAATACTGACCCAACCAATACTGATCCAATTACAGAGCTCTCATAAGTCTGTTGTTTCTTCTGTACCAGTAACATCACATATAACATATTAACAGTAAATGCCCATGATTGGTAAAACTCTCTGAGGTGAAAAAAAAAAAAAAAAAACTCCAAGGATTGCTGGCTTCCTCACCCAAAGACATGTGTCCAACATGAGACCATGAAACTGCCTTTCTAAGAAACAATAAATGCCCATGATTGTTAAAAACCTCTGAGTTTAAAAAAAAAAAAAAAACTCCAATAGGATTGCTGGCTTCCTCACCCAAAGACATGTGTCCAACATGAGACCATGAAACTGCCTTTCTAAGACACTTAGACACTCTGTCTACATTTTCACTTGAAGTCTGTTAGGTGTTATATGGTGAGAATATTCAGAACAGCACTAGTTATTAAAAAGCCTAGTTATTAATATTTAAAGTTACTCAACTGTTTTATCAAATCCACTACCCATTCTATTGCTCCCCAAAGTTGGCTTTCTTTACTATTGAGGTGGCATTCTCTATGTGTCAGAGATGACTAGTACCCATTAAATTTTGTGGTACTACAGATGAAGTCCAAAAAGACAGGTTACTATCTTTCATAGAGAAAGAAATCATTTCCACAGCATTATTTTGTGTGTGTGTGTGTTCTGGAGATAAAATGCAGGCATTGCAAATGCCAGGCCAGTCACTCTACCATTGAGCCATATCCCTAACCTCTACTTACAGCTATTTTTATCTTTCAGTATCTCTCTTTGAAGTTTATTAAACATTCACATCTTTGAATGTCTTTTCTATGTGTGTTCTCAGTCTTTTCTATGTGTATTCTCTGACTGTATTAAGCAATACTGCAAAAAAGTAGACAGCTAAGACTTAAGACTTACACATACCTAAAGTAAGTAATGACTATAAGTAAGATGGGTGTTGGGGATATATAACTCAGTATTGTGGCTAACTTCTGGCTGAAGTTAATGAAAAAGTTTGTTTAATTTTCTTACTACATATAATGGTGAATTCAGTTCAGTGTTTGAGCAGAAAAAATAACCACAAGAGTGCCACTGCTTCTTGTACCATTATGAAAAAACAGTAATGTCATGAAGAAAAGACACATCTAGTGTTTGATCCCCACAATCTTAAAATGACAATGTCATTGAGCAGTCTTCTGGCTCAGTGACATGGACTACATAAAAATATCTTTATTCTCCTACTTTATATGCATGTATGTTTATATTATATAAACTGCATATATAAATTATATAACATGAAAGTGATATAACATATGACATAATCACACATTAAAACACTTAACCCCTAGTATTTGCACATATAATAGTCTACAAAAGTAATTTTTTTCCTTTTGGACTCTTGCAGGATGAAGATTCACCAGCCTCCCCTGGTTGTCTCCTGGAGTGTGCTCCCTGTTTGGAGCCCAAATGCACATATTACAATCAAGGAAAATCTCTATTTTTCTCTCTTAAACAATCTCGCTATTTCAAGTTATCTTTTTTAATTCTCCTCATGCTTACACAACAAACATGTTTTGACACTATTATGGGTCAGATTATGCTGGGAGTTGAATATTTTATTATGAATATGTTATAAATAGATCTTAAAACTTGCTTTAAAGCAAGTGTGGTGGCGCACACCTTTAATCGCAGCACTCAGGAAGCAGAGGCAGGTGGATCTCTGTGAGTTCAAGGTCAGTCTGGTCTACATAGATGATTCCAGGCCAGCTGGGGCTAAAAGATACCCATAATTTTTCTCAAAAATTGAAACAGAAATTTGCTATTTTCCAACTGACTTTAGAAACAAATACTTTTGCCTTTGTATGTCTTTTCCAAGTCATGTCTTTGATGCGTCCTTTGTTTGACTAGAGGAAACAAAACAGTTCTAACCAGAAAGTGACAGGGAAGCCCTATCAGAGCATAGGATGCTAAGGATCATTCTCGAGTTTCCTTTTAACACAATCTGTCCCATTCTCTGAACCGTGGCTGCCTCCATACAGTTCTGTAAGCGCCGCTCTTTCTATTGTGTATCCTCAGAAGAGCGTCCACTGGATCACTCCAGGGTTTCTATGTAAAGATGCGTTTGGCAGCAACCAACAGCAGAAAAATGATCACTTACAGGACTCACCTTAGTGGATGCAGGAACTCTACTCTTAATTCAATTCTATAAGCTTTATTTGCCACATTTGCAAAATTAGAATATAATATTTACCTCACAGAATTGTAATAAATGTTAGTAAAATAAACGTAATGGCCCTGGTTCATATTAAGTGATCAGTAAACCTAAGTATTATCAATGTTCATGGGCATTAAAACTGAATAGCAATACCAGAATATGTTTGGGTTTGCTTGCTATTTTCAAAACAGATTGAGGATATTAGACAAGATTATTGCCAAATCAAGAGGAATAATATTTTTTAAAAATTACATAATCTTGCATTTGGAAGCCAAGTGCAACAGATTTGGGAGTAAATAGTTTCTGTACTTGACAAACATTGAAATCTGTTTCAAAGCATCCGACTTTACTTTACATGGCCATTTATTAGACAAAGTAAATGCTAAGACTGTGGTCTTGCTTCTCCTTCCTGAAGTTCTGGTTCTTACACAATATGATTAAGAAAGAGAAGAAATCAAAATGACACCAATCACCTCATTTCCAACTTGTTTTTTTCTTATCTGGATTTTCCTATTTCTAAGATTTCTGTAAGATGGAATTCCAAAACAAATGAGCTAAACGTGGGTAACTTTGATTTTGTTTTAAGTTCGATATTACATAAAAATGAAAAAGTCTCAAACGTTCTCTGTGTTTGACATTCTATGAGCCAGCATTACCCTAGCTCCACCCAGACGGCCTGCTTTTTACTAAGACCAACAGGATCTGCATTGAGAAGTTCTTCTCCTGGCCTTTTATGTTAATAGTGGGGGATCCTTCCTTAGGCCAGTTTCATGTATTCTCATTCCTCACACATGAGTTTTTCCCAACTTTATGAATTTCAATACACAGCCATTTAAAAAATTATTTTATTTATTATTTTTATTTTATGTGTATGAGTATTGCCTGCATGTGTGTAAGTGCACCTGTCATGCAATGGCCATGGAGGTCAGATGAGGGTGTTGGAACAAATGGTTCCTAGCCATCATGTGGGTGCTGAGAATCAAACCTGGGTCCTCTGCAAGAACAGTCAGTGTTCTTAACTGCCAAGCCATCTCTCCAGTCCCATCATTATTGTCTTAGAAAGAGAATAAAATCTATGCCCAAGATAAAGTCTATTTTCAGCATTTATTCTATTTAGCATCTATTTTGTGCATTCGAGAATCTAAACTTGAACAAATTCTGACATACCTAAAACAGCCCACTCGTATAAAGCCAAAGGGAATTCCTATATAACTGCAAGAGAAAAAAGAAATTTGTCTTCATTTGCAAATCATACACTTTTATTAACTTATCAAGAAATATTTATGTTTGACCAAACTAGATGTATAACAAAGAAAATTTATATCCAAATTCATGAAACCAGGAAGCCTGAAATTTGAACTTGTCATAGTATAGACTATAAGTCGGCTGTTTGGAGTG
Source organism: Nannospalax galili (assembly GCF_000622305.1). Classification (NCBI taxonomy): domain Eukaryota; kingdom Metazoa; phylum Chordata; class Mammalia; order Rodentia; family Spalacidae; genus Nannospalax; species Nannospalax galili. The sequence goes on from NW_008332852.1 coordinate 1,200,595, forward strand.
TCTCTCTTAGGGTGTTCTGAATTAGGTCTTGGGGCTCGCTGTGAGCTGATCTGGAAGGACGAGCAGCAGTGATGTTCTAAGGCCATCCTCAGTCCCCAGTACTGGCCAGCCTATGAAATTCTGAACCACTTCTCTCTGAACTCAGCTCTCTTTTTCACCATTTTAAAAACAGAATCTTGCTATGTAGCCCAGGCTAGTCTGGAACTCATGATCTTTCTGCTTCTGCCTCCTGAGTGCTGCAATTACAGGTATACACCACCACACGGCTAGGCTTTGAGCTAGATCCTCTCCAGCAAGAATTTGCTAAGTGCTGTATACATATTATGTATTAGACAATTAGCTAGTCAGTTTCTGGTTCCAAAGCTTATCACTCATCACAGCATTAGGGATTGTATATATGATGCCCCTGAACACTTTTTTACAACTATCCTGTGACCGTCTTACAGAAAATTTTGAGCCCTAAAGTTAGGGAATCTGAGATGGGGTAGGGTCGGGGGGTATCTAGTGGTTCTCTAAGCAAATGAGGGAGGGTTTGTGTCTGATGAAACTGAGGTCAAAAGATCAATAGACTGACACTCATTGATGGCAATGAAGCTGGAAAGTAGTAATTCATTTGGAAATGTGTGTTCTTAAGTTGGTGGCAGCTTTTCCTATCCATATATCAGGACACTAAAAATACAAAAGTGATTTAAGTTGGTGATGAATAACAGTAAATTTTGAGATACAGCTTGTCCTTGAAAATTATCCACACTGTGACTAGGGTGCTTTTCAAAAGTACAATGGAGAATAATAAAGGGAGAAAAGGTTAGAGTAAAAGAGTAGATTTTGAATGGATAGATGAATAGAGTAGCTAAATGCTATTCAGACAGTTTCTCACGATCTCATTGAAAGTTCACCTGATCTTCTCACTGTTGCAAAGAAGGAAACTGATATGAGAGACGTGAACTGCTTGAGAGTCCACTCTTAGTAAACAGCAGATCTCTAATTTGAATGCATTTTATTCTGACTTCTAAGATCACCAGTAGAAACTAAAACATTTAGAACTAATATTCTTTTTAGTGTTTATTTTATTATTATGATAATATGTATGGTTTTGGGGGGGTGTCGTAGCACACATGTGGAGGTCAGAGGATAGCTAGTGGAAATGAGCTCTCCTTCCACTATGTGGATCCCAAGGATCAAAGACAGGTCTTTGGGCTTGGTGACAAGTGCCCTGTTGTCATGGTTAGCTTTGGTTGTCGACTTGACAACCAAGAGGAAGGAACCTCAGCAGGGAATTTTTTTCTATCCATTGGCCTGTGGGCCTGTCTCTGAGGCATTTTCTTGATTGTTTAGTGATGTGGGAGGGCCCAGCCCACTGTGGGTGATACCACTCCTTGTCAGGTAGTCCTGGGTTGTATAATAAATAGGTTGAGCACAGGCCAAAGGAGCAAGCCAGTAAGCAACATTCATCTCGAATCCGTGTCAGTTTCTGCCCTGTGTTCCCGCCAGATTTCCCCCAAAGATGGACTTGGAGGTGTAAGATGAAATAAACCATTTCCTTCCCAAGTTGCTTTTTGGTCAGTGTTTTATCACAGCAAGAAAAAGTAACTAGGACATCTGCTGAACCATCTCTCAAGCCTGGAACTGGCATTCTTATTAAAATAGCCATTGATCTGCAAGTACTCTATATTTTCTTGAGTTTTAGTTCCCTGTCTTTGGTCTCAGGGAATGATTTTAGAAGGAAATTGTTTCTTCTTTTCTTCCTCCCTTCCTTCCTTCCTTCCTTCCTTCCTTCCTTCATCTCTCTCTCTCTTTTTCTTTCTTTCTTTCTTTCTTTCTTTCTTTCTTTCTTTCTTTCTTTCTTTCTTTCTTTCTTATCCTTAAGTCAGGGTCTCACTATATAGTCCTGAAACTCTATATATAGATCAGACTGGCCTGAAATTCACAGAGATCCACCTGCCTCCCAAGTGTTGGGAACATAGGCTAGTGCCACCATGCCCAGCAGAAAATATTTCTTAAAAAAAAACTATTTATTATTTTTTATTTTATGTATATGATTGTTTTGCCTGTATGCATGTAAGTGCACCTGTGTCATGCAATGCCTGAAGAGGTCAGAAGAGGGTGTCAGATCCCCTGGAACTGGAGTTACAGACAGTTGTTAGCCACCATGTGGGTGCTAGGAATTGAACCCAAGTCCTCTGCAAGAACAGTTAGTGCTATTAACCACAGAGCCATCTTCCCAGTCACAGAAAATATTTCTTATGGAGACAAAAATACATGGATTGAGTGTGAAAAGAGTAAGAACACTGCATTTCCGTCCAGCCCTGAACTGGAAGACATGGTCAAAACCTCTCCCTGCGGGCCCAAAGCACTACCCTTGAGAAGTGTTTTAGATAAATTAGCTCTAATGCCTTTTTTTGTTTCCACTGTTTTTATCTCACTTACCAGCTGAAGTGATGACCACATGAAAAACAGTTACCAAAACAGCATGATCCCAAACCCATTCTCCTATGATCAGAGCAAAAAGCAATCCACAAGCAAAGTAGGTGACTTTTCTTGAGACTAAAAGAGCTACAAACAAAAGAACATGATTTTTTTTTCCAGTTAGAACATTTAAGAATCCTGAAACACAATCAACATAAAGGCATGAAAATTTATTCGGCAAAGAAAATTTCATAAACATTTATCAAATGTTCCATACTTACCCAACATCACATATGGGGAAGGACTTTTTAACATATTTTATATCTTCATTATCCTTATATTTACAGAAAATAACAGTGTTTTGTAGTTAGCACTGAAATAAAGTTACAATATAGTACATGCATGCATGAAGATCAACTATTGAATTGCAAATCTAATTTTTAAAAATATTAAAAATTAATGAAATTAATGAAAGAATTCAGTTCTGAGTTTTCAGAAATGAAAAAAAGAGTTTATTGAACTGCAGTGTTATTTTTTGGTACCACACAGTGCTTAACTTGGAAATAAGTCCCTTTGTGTTTTTGGAATAATTTGGTATGTTCAAGTAGTCATCTGGGAAACATAATTTATTGCCATAGATGAAATAAAACCACAAAAATGACAGGTGTGGATGGAAACACTTCTAAATTCACTGGTTGTCACATAGTGGTTTCCCCGAATGCATATAAAGTTAGTTATTTCAGGTCAGGGCCACAAATCTCCAGGAGCCCTGGGTGTGCGAAGGACCAGCCTTTTGCTTCTTGCCCTTTTGGTGCTTTTCAAAGATGATTGTAATTTCAAGGAAGAGATCCATAAAACTTTAAAGTGACAAATGTATTTGATATAGCAGCAAAGCCCCTTAGTAAATAATATGACTTCTATAAAAATTACCTTCCCTTCCTTTAAAACATATCAAATTGGCATGCTCCTATAATTCTGGAATCAATAAATATAGGCAGGCAAATGCTATATTTTTCGAAGCAGAAAATAAAATAATCATTCTATTTCCTATTGTGCAGAGGCAATTTATTAACTAACAAAAGAGAGATTGCTTAGAGCGTAATAAGCAAGACATCAAGCAAGTCCCAGGCAAAGCTATCATACATGTTTCTCTTTAGTCTTTCATTTAATTCAATAGGTTTTGAAAGTTGAGTAGAGAATTCATACCAACTCCTTTTCTACTGTATGGAAGTTCCTGTGCCCAGTGTAAATCAGGTCAGCTCGTCCTGCACCCTAAAATCAAGGAATTGTATTGCTGCATCATACTGACATCACATCCCTAGAACATTTTCCCCTTTCCTCCACACTCTTATATGAAAAAAGTGATATCTCATTTGTTATCACTTAGAGATTCTGCACATCAACTCAAAGCAGCTTGGAGATGGTGAATTTAGTCTTGCACAAGCTGGATTTACAAATATTGATAATACACTTTAGAATATGAGAAAAAGTATGATTTACAGTAAGTAGGTCAAAATTTGAAGTCAGGATACCAGTAATTTAGTGTCACCTTTATAGCTTAAGAGTTTTAAGACCATGAGCAGGATTGTAACCTCTGGAATTGTGTGAACTTCTTAAATTAGAAGCAAAACACTATGTTGCCTACCTTAAAAAATGATCTAGAGGTCTTTCATTTAAAAAGAAAAGAATTTGTAAACTATTCTCTACAATAAAAAAGAAAGATATCTGTAATCAAAAATGATCTAACTGGAAACAAATTTTCAAAGAAAGATATCTGTAATAAAAAATCATCCAACTGGAAACAAATTTTCTAGTGTCATTGCTAAACCTGATCTCTTAAGTAACATAATTATTGAAACAGGCTAGAAAATTGATCTTAAATTCAAGCCCAAAGCTTTGGAATTATCATCACATTTTGTCTCCAAGATTAGACAAGTCTAAATTCTCAAAGCAATAGCTCTGATGAGATAGCATTTACCTTCCAAAGCCACCAAATTAAAGAGTTAATACATTAAGGATTTATTGACATCTTTGCACAAATGATAATATTTCATAACAGAAAATAATGAGGTAAACTGAGCTAGACAGCTGAGGGACCTTCACTAATCTCTGCTGCCTATTAACAGCCTCCTCTAATAAGCAAGTAACTTGTCCTATCTTGGCTGATTGACCCAAAGACAAGAATTAAATCATTAACAGTTAAGTTTTAAATTTCTCCTCTACTCCAAATACACATGGTCCATATGTGACATTTTTTTAAACTGCAAGGCCCTCCATATCACTTAGGCAGAGTCTTGGTACAAAAAGACAAATTCAACTCAAGAGGAAAGTGCATGAAGAGAAAGTTAAGATAAAATTTTAGGCTTCGTACACCTAGTACGATAAACATCTCTTGTTCTCACATATGCTTTGCTGCCTCACATTGAATCAGTAATGGCTCCAGACAAGGTTATCCACTTGAGGAGAACATTTTAAAGCTTTTATTTGAATTCAGTCATTCTAGTTGACCAAGTTTCCTATACAAATCATATTTGGAATCTGTTTTTTCCAGCTTCAGGCAATTTTGCACATTTTCATAGTTTTCCCCAGAAAAGATCATCTCATGGTTTTCTAATGAATTTTAATGTTTAAAGAAGCAACCATATGGTTTTAAAAAAAGAATAGGAAGAAATATAATATAACATTACAAATGATTATAGTCAGAGAATAAATTTATAACTTATTTTCTTTTTCTCCTGTCTACTTAGAAGTATTTTAAACTTTCCTGTTAATATTTTATAATGGAAAATGATGCAGAATTTGAGTTTTTTAAACATGAAGGAAACTCATTATGAAAACCCCCAAAATGAGTGTGCTTGCTGTGTATTTAGTACAAATAGGTGTAGCTAAGAACACTCCAGACTTATTAAGACTTATGAACATACAAAATGCAAGTCAATTATTTACTCAACAGATAAGTTTGGTTTTAGTATATTCTTTCTTAATGCCTTTCCTCTGCAGTGAAAAGGATATTTATTTCTAACTGACAAATGATAAGTATAAATATTTATGGGGTACAGTCTAACATGTATGTGATATGTGATGGACAGTCTAGGTTCACTGTTATATCTGTCGTCTCAGACATGAACGATTATTTCTTTGTGTTGGGAACATTCCAGATCCCCACTAGTTACTGTGAAATATTTAATGAATGGTTGCCAACCTGAGTTATCCTTCTGTGCTATGGCAAATTTCTTCTGCAACAAATTCTGCATTATTTGGAGAAGAAAAATAAACAAAGTAGAAATGTACAAAGCACAAATGAAGGTTCTCTGTCATCACAGCTGGGAGATAACAGTCTGCTGCATAATTTTCTAGGCTTCTTTCCACCAACACCATGGATTCTACTCTATTTTTCAAAATGAAATTACACTATACAATCTCCTTTACAGTCTTCATTTTCTATTTCATAGTTCACAAACACTTTCTATATCAGCACATTGCCATTTTTCGTCCTTTTCCTTAAGCTATCTTTACTGAAAAGGAATATGTGTGGTATGAAGCAGAAGGGGAGACTGGGGGAAGGAACAGCAAGAAGGAGTCAGGAAGGATGGAGGATGGCAGTGGGGGATGAGGGATAAGAATAAAGAATAATGACACGTATGTTTGAAAATATCATGGGGGGGGCATGAAGGGACGGTTCAGTGGTTAAGAGCACTGACTACTCTTGCAGAGGACCCAGGTTCAATTCTCATCCATACCTAGAGCTCTAGGGTAATCTGAGGCTTCTGACCTCTGCAGGCATTGCACGACACAAGTGCACTCACACACATGCGGGCAATACACTCATACACATAAAATGAAAATAAAAGTAATAGATTAAATGTTTTAAAAAATATTTTATTTATTATTTTCATTTTATGTGTATGAGTGTATTGCCTGCATGTATGTGAGTGCACCTGTGTCATGCAATGCCACGGAGATCAGAAGAGGGCTTCGGATTCTCCTGGAACTTGAGTCAAGGACAGTTCTTAGCCACCATGTGGGCGCTGGGAATTGAATAAAGAATAATGAATATAAGAATACAAGATTAAAGAATAATGACACATATTATTCTTGCAGATATACGGGTCCTCTGAAAGAGCAGTCAGTACTCTTAACTGCTGAGCCATCTCTACAGCCTATATATATGCACATATATGTATATGTATACATATATGTACATATATACACATATTTATATATAAGTATATATACATATATGTACATACATACACATATATATATATGTACACATATGTATTCTGATTTTTTTTTATTTGGAACAACTTTAAAGAGAAATAAACAGAGAAGCCAATCTGTTAAACACTG
>NW_008332852.1:1207381-1216324 GCF_000622305.1 Nannospalax galili
ACAAGGTATAGGTGTAGGAAAGAACTTTCTTTTTTTATTTCATTACAGTTTTAACATATTCAATAACAATTTCTAGAGCAAGGATACATCTCTTTCAAAAGTGGCTGTAAATTTTTAGGTTCACAGTTGAATTAATACGGTTATACAATATTGAACTCAGTATAAACCCTGTAAGACATAAAATTGAATGAGTTTTTACCCTTTAAAAAGATCTCCATTTCACTTTAAAACGTGCTTCTTCCTACACTTTTAATGCTACTAACGCTTAGATGTTTGCACATGTGTCTTTAATCTCTATGTATCTGATTATTACTAGTCACACTTGGTTACACTCCAGTCCTTGGCACCTGAGTATGGATATAAAGTCATCAGGTAGATTTCAATGGTAATGTTTATCACCTCTATTAATTAACATGAAGTAAATTTGTATGCTTCCTCCTCAAATGTCTTTTTTTAATTTGATTTTTTTGTGTATATCATACAGAACATAAAACAATCTTATTCATTTGTATATCTACTTCCCAAATGGCGCCCTCCCATAGCCTCCCCACCACATGCACTGGAGCCCATACACTCTGTCAACCCTGTTACTGTCCACTGTGTTCTCGGTGCCCCCAGCTGTTCTCCAGTGCTTGTTCGTCTGCTGAATCTAGTCAGCCTATCTAGAGATCCTTGTTTTAGGAAGATCAGCTATTCTCATCTAGTGGCAATCAATTCTCAATATTCCTTTAGATAATATTTGGATCTGCTGTTCATTTTCCCAGTTTTATGCTGGGTTACTGTCTGGGAGTCTTTTGGGCCACCCTGGCCAATAACTCAAAGGAAAGTATCTCCTGTCTGACATTGTTTCTTGTTATATAGCCTTTGGCTATAGGTATGGAATCTTAAAAGATTATATTAACCCCATTAATCTTTGGTTATACTTTCTTTTTTGGGTGTTTAAGACCCTACAATTGGCCCAGATAAACTGATTTATTTTTACTCTTAAGGTCATTTGAGGATCTGTTCCTCAGGGGTAACATGGGCTTGGGAGGAGCCCCTGGCTCCATTCTTTTACCAGTTTGTCTATGTGAAGATAAGTCAAAGGTCTTACTCAATCATGGCTGGCTTCACTTGGAAGCATGGAGGAAATGTTTCCTCTATGTTGACCCTCCTCTTTGTAGACTGGACACTGGTTGAGGTCCATCTGGTGGAGTCTCCACAGCCTCCTTGATCAAGAAAGAGGACAGGTGACTCACCACAGTTACAGGACATTTTGAGAGATGTTAATAGTCCCCTGGAACTTAGTTGAACTAGGAGGGAAAGGAGCAAAAACTGTCCTTTATGCCCCTCTGTCCAAATTAGTATAGGCCTCATAGAATGGCTGTTAAACATCCAAGAAGGTTAGTTCCACCAGTCTGGTACTCTTACTTACTAGGTGCCATGTAGATAAAGCTTGGGCAAAGACCAAATGCTCTCAGATAAACCTTGCATAGACATATATTACATTCTTTGATCTGGTTGTATGTATAATTTGTCAGTACATTGTTGGAACTAATATGGTTCCCTCTGTTTTTTTTAAAACTAGCTAGGCATTATTTATCTCTTGCATTGCCTAACCCTTCCCCCATTTAAGGTGCCCCCATTTTCCCATTTCTCCCTTAATTATACCCTTCTTCTATGGTCCCACCTCTCTCCTTCTCCTATGGTCCTACTTCTCTTGAGCTCCTTCTTTCCCTTTATCCCCTAGGTTCCTTGTACAACCCTCAACAAAATATCACCCTGGAACCCACTACTTTGTATGCTAACTGTATTTTTTTCCTGGTTAATTTAAAAAATATTTTATTTTTATTTATTTCATGTTTAATATGTATGAATGTATTGTCTGGATGATGTAAGTGCACCTGTGTTTTGCAATACACATGGTTTTAAGAAGAGGGCATCAGATCCCCTGGAACTGGAGTTCCAGACATTTATTAACTAGTGAGTACTGGGAATCGAACCTGGATCCTCTGCAAGATCAGTCAGTGTTCTCAACCACTGAACAATCTCTCCAGCCCCTCCTAGCTAATTTTTGAATTCAGATGTAATATATAGATTATGAAAAGGAAAGTCTGATATTTTTTATGTTTTTTACTTAATAAAACATTTTGGGTTTTGGTGGTGCTTTGTCATCTTATTGATAAGATTAAAAATTAAAAATTACCTTTATAATTTGTGTTGAGCCATAAAGGACATGTTTTGAAGTCAAATGGCACTAGGACATCAAACTCACACACCCTATGATGGAACAAATGGAAAGTTTGCTTTGAGGGAGATGATTCAGAAATGTATATTAAAGCTCTGCACCTCTTCACATACAAGACCCAGCCCTTTCATTTATTTATCTTGAGCACATTTTAAAACTGGTTGACTGGAACGCCACCAGTGAATATCTTGTCTATTTTGCCCAAGTAAACGGACTTTCCTGAGACTGGAGAGATGGCTCCACAGTTAAGAGTACTTATTGTTTTCACAGAGAACCTTGGTTTGGTTCCCAGCACCTACATGGCATCTCATAACCCTCTGTAACTCCACTTCCATGGGATTCTGTGCCTTCTACTGGCCTCCATTGGCTCCTGCATGTACATAATTCACATAAACTCATGAAAGCACACACATATACACAAAAATTAAAAAAGAATACAATTTAAATCCACCTTGTTCAATAGATAGCCTTAATTGTATTTGAGGTCTCAGCTGTAAACATGGACATTTCTTCCAGTGTGTGAGGGGGAACTTTCAGTATGGACACAGCAAGTCTTAAAAGCAAGAAGATCCAGATGCTAAGGCTGGTGGTATAAACTTTGAACTTGAACAAATCATTTAACCTTTCTGGGTTTCAGGTTATTAACCATGAAGTGAAGAGATTAATCTTCTATTCTAAAAGCTGAGGCTATAAAGTGCTCCTGGACTGGATTGTGATGAGATTTGTAATTATGAGCCCCCTGTCAACCAGTTAGTTGTTGCCTGAAGCTTTAAGGTCAAGTTACTTCGAATTCTTTGCCCTTGTTGGGAGTTGTTGTACTCACCACAATTCTCAGGTCTTGAGAAGAAAAAGTAGGTAGACTCTGTGTTTAAGGCCAGCCTGGGCTACATAGCCAAACTCTGCCTCAAAATAAACAATAACCTATTGCTGCATTGAATCTGCACATACTTTGAGTTTTATTTAAGAGGAACAACAACAACAAATGGCAAGTGTGATTGTATACACTTGTATTCTCAGCACTCAAAGGGTGCAGGCAGGAGAATAGAGACTTTGAAGTTAACCTGGACTATACTGAGAAATTCTATTTCAAGCCTCCCCACACAAAATTTCCTTACAACTGACTGATATTAACTCAAATTCTTGAACTCCTATGCTCAGGCAGCCTCATCCCTGTCCCGGTCACACTTTTACCATCTGTCGCCCCAGACTACATTTGAGATTGTGTGTGTTCACTGGACATTCCTCTATGGCTTTGCCTGCAAGAAGCCTGTATAACATTCTTTCCATTTCAAAAGTGAGATAGTTATTTTTGGTATTATTTGCATAGTGAAATGAAATTCTGTGCTTTCACAGTGAAATTAAATTGCATAAACATTCAATTTGTAAGAAGTTAATTGTAAATATACATAATTTATTTCAAAGAAATTGTATTGGCAACTTAAATTTGCAGGGAAAAATTTCAACCTTAGTAAGATGAAACAACTTATGTGACAAAAATGCCTCAAACTGACATAGAAATCATACCATTAAAATACATGGATTGGGCTGGAGAGATGGCTCAGTGGGTAAAGGCACTTGCCACCAAGACTGACGGCCTGCTTTCAATCCCTAGAACCCACATGGTGGAAGGAGAGAATTTCTACCTGTGTGATATGGCACGTACACCCACACACATACACAAAGCAATAAATAAACTTAGTTTAAAAGCGTATTAAGGAGCCAGGCATGGTTGCATACACTTTTAATCACAGTACTTTGGAGGCAGAGGCAGGCAGATCTCTGAGTTCAAGGCCAGCTTGGTTTACATAGCAAGTTACAGGCTAGCTGGGTCTACAGGGAGACCCTGTATCAAAAAGACAAAATAAATAAATAAGTAAATAAATAAATAAATATAAAAAACACATTAACATCTCATTTTATCCTCACGATAATCTTTTTTTTTGGATTATAATTTCCATTTAACAAATAAAAACACTGAAATAAGAGAACATCTATGACTTACTTAAAATGAATCAGGAATGGAACTGGAGAGATGGCTCAGAGCACTTACTGCTCTTATAGAAGACTTGGACTCAGTTCACTTCCACGCATACATATCAGGTGGCTCACAACCACCTATAACTCCAATTCCAGGCCCAACACCCTCTTCTGGACTCTGTGGGCACCTGCACACACATAGTACAGATAAACTCAACAGGCACATGCACATAAATTTAAGAAATAAACAAATCTTTAAAAATGAATCAGGAACTTAGTAAGGCCTAGAATACAGGGCCCTTGGCTTACAGTCCAAAGCTATGTCCAGTATTCATCAGGAAATACTTAAACCAAACATGAGTTATCTTATAGCTTGGGGTGGTGGTGTCTGCCTTTAATCTCAATTGGGAGGCAGAGACAGGCAGATCTTTGTGAGGCCAGCATGGTTTACATAGTGAGTTCCCAGTCAGTCAGAGCTACATAGTGAGATCCTGTCTCAAAAGAACATAACAAACAAACAGAAACAAATATATGTTTTCTCTAAGTTGCTATCTGGTCCAAACTTCTGGTTCAATACCAGCCCAGAGCAATGGTTTCACCTTCTTTTCCTGACTATACTCAAAAGAAGTTTGAACAACTCTGCCTCACTCTAGTTTTCATTTCATGACAGTTACTTTGACAATTTTCAAAGACAGAGTATTTGTTTACATTTCCTTTAAAAAAATTAAACACCATTAAGAATCTACAAGTTGGCCTGGAGAGATAACTCAGAGATTAAGAGTACTTGCTGTTGTTGCAGAGAACCCAAGTTTGGTTCCTAGCACCCACACGTTAGCTCATACCTGCCTTTAACGCCAGTTACAGGGGATTTGACACCTTCTTCTGGCCTCCATGGGTACCAGGCACATATGTGATACACATACATATATGCAGACAAACAGACACACAAAATAAATCTTAAAAAAAAAATCTACAAGCCATGCCAAATATTAGGCATAAACTCCTTTCATATTCCATGTTCACTTTTAGATTGTGTTCAAAGGCAATGAACCACTTACTTGAGCATCAGGCAGCACCTGCTTAGTGACAGGTAGTAAACAACATAAAAGTAAACCACAGAAGTAAAGTGACAGAAGTAAACAACATACAAGAAGGTTCTGCAGGGCCACCTGTGGAAGACAGGCAGAGATCCATTGGACTGGGCTTTTGAACATGGTAACTGGTTTGACAAACAAAAGATGATGAATAACTGATACATAGCATTAGTAAGCTGCTTATTGCTTCCAGACTGGGTCATGTGGCACTTCAAAGTGCATGGCGAAAATGTTCCAGACACAATGGACTGTCGTACAGGTATACCTTTGCACCAAGGATCAATGCAGTCCATAGACCCATACCACTTACCATCCATTCAGTACAGAAAACTTCCTATATAACAACTGTATTGGTCACTTTTCTAATTGCTGTGACAAAACACCTGCCAAAAAAATCAGCTTGAGAGAGGGAGGGTTTATTTGGGTTCACAGTTTGAGGGTACAATACAGTAGAGCAGGGAAGGCATGATGGCAGGAACTCAGAGGACCTGATCATCTTGTGTCTGAAATAGAGAGACATGAACACTGGTGCTCAGCTCATACCTCCCTTTGTGTACAGTTCAGGACTCCCTGCCCACAGAATGGTACTGTGGCATTTAAGGTGGGTCTACCCACCTCAATTAACCTGATCTATAAATGTCCTCGTAAACATGTCCAGAGATTTGTTTTCAAAGTGATTCAAGATCCTCTCAAGATGACAATATAGACACCACATCATAATTTGTATTTTAAAAAATATTTTATTACTTTTATTTTATGTATAGGAGTGTATTGCCTGTATGTATGTAAGTGCACCCATGTCGTGCAGTGCCTTCTGAGGTCAGGAGAGGGCGTGGGATTCTCTGGAACTGGAGTTACAGACAGTTGTTAGCCTCTGTGTAGGTGCTGGAAATCGAACCTGGGTCCTCTGTAAGAACAACCAGTGCTCTTAACTGCTGAGCCATCTCTCTAGTCCCCCATTATTTGCATTTTAACTTAACAAAATTATTCAAAATTCCAACTGTAATAATCATAAAAATAGTGAGAATAGACAAGAAATTTTAAAACAACCGCACAAGCATAATGATAATTACTAAGACTGTTTGCAAGAATTTTCAGAGCAATTGACTAAAACACAATGGATGATTTTGAAATGGACCCGTCCACATGTGAGCCTCACCAGCAAGCAGTGAAGATTAATGGAGACCAATGGATTATTCAATAAAAGATGTGAGATTATCTGACTCCCAACTAGAAAAAAAATCTGATTAGATTCCAGTCTTGTACCAAACACTATAATAAATTTCAAACGGATTAAAGGCTTAAATGCCAAAGAAGAAGATGGGAGAAAATATTTGAAACACATACATCACAGGAAAAACCTTGCTGTCTACAATATATAAACTCCTAAAAATAAAAAAGGCAAATAAACCAATAGAAAAAATAAGCAAAGTAATAGGTATTAAAAGTAACATAGGCATTTCATGTGAAGAAACACTTAAAAAGCCAAGGAATAATAAAACCTGATGGATTAATCAACTATCTTTAAATATATACTCTTATGAATGTATAAAAATGTCAACATTTTACATCAGAATTTTCAATTTATCCTCTTTGTGAAATCTTTTTAAAGTCATTTTGCTCAGCCAACACTCAATACTTTAGGAGTATGCACTTTTCCTGAAAGATCAGTTCATCACACTCTTCCAGTCTAAGGGAACTAGTGGGGGAAGGGGAGCTCCCTCTTAGAAGCAAGGGAAAGTAGTTAGCATCACACCCTCATCTAATTTGGGAATGGACTGAGTTTGCAGATTTATCAAGAACTTCTTTCAACTACCCAAAGATGAGTGAAGTGCCAGAATTAAGAGTACATGGAAACCCAGACTTTCAAGTTCTGGGGCTGTTTGGATCTGCCCCACCTCCCACCCACCCCACCATTCTCAGCCCCTCCTAGTTTCTGTCCATTCTCCCCATGCCAGACCACCAAGTCTCCTCCCCTTTCCCCTCAATCTCATATCAGTTTTTGTCCTTTGGTATCTCTCACACCTCACCCCCAAATCTCTTCTCCCTCACGACCTTCAGTCCGTCTTTCCACAACCCTTCATTTTCCTCATATCCTTTTCTCCGACTTGCACAGACATCTGGATACAAGGTGGCCATTCTCTCTCTCTCTCTCTCTCTCTCTCTCTCTCTCTCTCTCTCTCTCTGGTACCTGTTGGTGTATATACATGTGGGTGCATGTGTGTATGGAGGCCAGAAGTTGTCATAAGGTATCTTCTTCAGTCATTCTCTACCTTATTTTTTGAGAAAGTGTCCCTCATTGAACCAGGATCTTATTAATGGTTAGACTGGCTAGCCAGCAAGCTCTGGGGATCAGCCTGTCTCTGTCTCCTGCCAGGGTTACATATGTGTAACCCTATACCTGTTATTTTTATATGGATTCTGGGAATCTGAACTCAGGTTCTCATGCTTGTATTGAAAGCATTTTTTAACTGAACAATCTCTGCAGTTCCCCACACATTTTTACATATATTAATCATATACTGTAATGGTTTCATATTGATATTTTGAAGCCTACATATAGATGATCATATTCATAAGTATTCCTTTCTATTCTTCCTTCCCCAATGATTCCCTTCTTCCTTAAGTCTTCCTCCTCTCTCTCTCACTCTTTTTCTACCTCCCTCCCTCCCTGTCTCATTCTCTCCTTCTCCATCTCTCTCAGATTATACATATGAAAGGGTACAGGTACTTTCTCTTTCTGAACTTTAATTATTTGAATCTTATTTCACTTAAGCACAAACTCCAATTCCATCTATTTTCCTGTAAAAGACATACTTTACTATCCTTTATAGTGGAATACTATTCCATTCATTGTGTATATATACCACATTTTCTTTTTCATCCATCCAGTGATTGACAATAGACTGACTCTATATCTTGACTACTGTGAATAGAAACACAGTGGACACATGTGCATGGCTATCCCTATTGTATGCTGTCCCTTTGGGTATATACACAGGAATGGTGTAGCTGATGACCTGTCATTCTTATATTTACATTTTTAGAGAATCCCTATAGTGATTTCTACAATGGCTATACTAATGTACATTCTTGCCAACATATGTAAGTGCTCTGTTTCCTCCATGATCCTCCAGCATTTGATGTTTTTACTATATTTCATTTTATTTCTTTGGATGATAGCCATGAACTTGTGGTTGTGTCTTGGAGCACCCTCCACCTGGCGAACTGGAGCTGCAGTTGCCAGCCACTTCAAGCTTTCTCTTTGCTGTCCTTCTGTTTCTTCATCCTTCTTAGCTTTTCTGTCCCTTCTTTCTTGATTCCTACTGTTCTCTCTCTCCCTTTGGGCATAGTTTCTGCTTTGTTACCTGGACTCTACTCACTCTCAGAGCTGTGTAAATGAAGCTTCTGTTATCCCTTTGTTTAGAAATGGAATTTTTCCTTTTTATTCTTTATATATATATCTCTATTTATATGATAGATAGATGATACATAGATAGATAGATAGATAGATAGATAGATAGATAGATAGATAGATAGATAGATGATAGACAGAGGCCTGATGATAGATAGATGATTGATGATAGATAGATAATAGATATAGATAGATAGATGATAGATAGATGATTGATAGATGATAGATAG
>NW_008332852.1:1216389-1256251 GCF_000622305.1 Nannospalax galili
TAGATAGATAGATAGATAGATGATAGATAGATGATAGATAGATAGATAGATGGATGATAGATAGATAGATGATAGATAGATGATAGATAGAAAGATAGATAGATAGATAGATAGATAGATAGATGATAGATGATTGATAGATGGTAGATAGATAGATAGATAATTAGATGATAGATAGATGATTGATGATAGATAGCTGATAGATACATGATAGATATAGATAGATAGATGATAGATGATTGATAGATGGTAGATAGATAGATAGATGATAGATAATAATGATGATGATAGATAAATAGATGATAGATAGATAGATAGATAGATGATAGATAGATATATGATAGATAGCTGATGATAGATAGATAGCTGATGATAGATAGATAGATGATAGATAGATAGAAGATGATAGATACATATATAGATAGATAGATAGATAGATAGATGATAGATTTATTGTGTCTGCTTGTATGTGTGTGGGTGGTTGTGCATGTGGAAGTAAGAAAACAGCTTGTGGGATTCAGTTCTTTCCTTCCACCATGTAAGACCCCAGTGTTGAACTCAGGTTGTCAGGCTTGGCACCAAACACCTTTACTCACTCAACCATTTCACCAGCCTACTTATCCCACTGAGCCATTTCTCCAGTCAATCCCTTTATATTAAAAATAAATTTGGTACCATACTTTTTAAATGATCAAGTAAAAAATGGGTACAAGATGCCTTTCTCATTTTTCTTTCTTAGAAAATTAAATCTTTCCTAGAAGCGCCCATCTAGCTCCCCATGCTATCTTATTCATCATCACTGGGGCATAGGCCTACATATGGAACAACTCTAGGAACATTTAGGAGGTGTTTACACATGGGATTACAGTATTATAACTTTACTCCTGGGAATAGGCACTTACTTCCTGAGTCAAATAAAAATTAGGGTTCTGTTATCAAGGAAGGAGAGACTGGAGTGGATAATTAACAGTGTCATCCAAGTGGTAGAACTGATATAGAAACAGCCAAAAGCTCTGGTTTCACAGAGAGTGTTTTGAGATCAAGACAATGAAAACTTACCTCTTTTTGAGGATCCAAACACCTAGCCCCCATGAAGTCTGATTTAATTATTTCCCAGCTTTTGGGAAGAGCATCTGTGATGGGCATGTACCATGGAGCAGCCGTAGGGCTTCTTAGCCCCATCACTGAGTCATGTGACTTCAGCATCACTTTACTGTTTAAACCATTAATATCAATTTGTTGTCCTTTAGTTTGAACATTAATAGCTTGTAGTGGAAATGTTTCTATGTAATTGATTTATCTCATTTTAATCCAAAATAAGATGAATAATAAATAATCTTTACACTAAGATATATTTTCAAACAACACAAAGCTTTTCTTATTTCTATATTGTCATTGAACTTTAAATATCACTGCAGTTTTGTGACATACCTACTTGCTGTAAAATTTTACTTTGGTAATCTATCAGAAGATTATGCTACATCGAAAACCCACAAACAAGCTGGGCTTGTTGGCACATGCCTTTAATCTCAGTCAAAGGTGGGTAAATCTCTGTGTGTTCCAGGCCAGCCTAGTCTATGTAGTGAGTTTGTGGCCAGTTATGGCTGCATAATGAGACCCTGTCTTATAAATAAATATATAAAAACTCACAAACAAAAAAAACTGAAGTGCAATTTGGGCTGGGGATGTAGCTAAGTCAGTAGAATGCTGGCCTGACATGCACAAAGCTCTGGGTAAACCACAGGCATGGTGGTGCATTCCTATAATCCCAGCACTCAAGAGGTGGAAACAGGAGGACCCGAAGGTCAAGGTCATTCTAAGCTGATAGAAAGCTCAAGACCAGTCTAGGCTATCTGAGAACCAGTCTCAAAAAAGAAAAAAATATGCTAAATTGTCAGAAAGCAGTTAATTATCTCTATTGATTATTCATAGCCAGTCACAAAAAAGGAAAACCACAAACATTAACTCTATATAAAAATTTTGAACTAGTTTTTAAAAATTAAATCATACTTTGAGAAAACTATTTGTATAAATTTTGCTTGTAGAAATATCTACTTTTTCTAGCAAATCTATAAAACATTATACCCAAACATAATATTAAAAGAATACATTTTAAAGTGGGTTCATACAGAATATTTTTAAAGCTGTGTATACTTTTTGTAAATAGTTGCCATTTTTACCTGAATTATAAATTCAAATAACAATTTGCCAATTACCAAGTTCATTGCCTCCAAAAATTTCTCCTTCTAACTGTTACTATACACAGCCAATAAGCACTAACCCAAAAGACAATCAGATTATGATAACCCCATGCTTGGCATTGATGGCCCCATGCTGTTGTTAGAATTCATTCACACATTTTGATCATTTGACAAATAGTCACCGAGTTTGGGCAGCAGTATGAGATGAACTGGATATGCCCAAAGCCATTGAGACCCAGCCCAGGAGTTGGTCCCCAGTGTACCAGTATGGAACTTACTTTAGGGTCTGGTAAAATGTTGATTTCTGGGCTCCTATCTGAGCTTCAGATTTGGTAGCTCTGAAATGGGCCCCAGGAATTTTCGTCCCTAGTGAGTTCCCCAGGGATACTGGATCTGTTATTCCTCCAACCACATTTTGACAACCACTGATCTAAGGGCAGTTGTGAGAAAATAGATGGCAATATCAGAGGAAGAATTCTGACTAGGGGGTGTTCACAACGCTGCAGAAGGCCCTAGGAGAGGGCAGGGGAGGTAGACAGGGTAGTGCTGGGGGAAGGAACACTTCTACAGGAAATATTTGACAACAACATTTATCATAGTTTTACTTTGTATCAGACACCATATGTGCCATACCCCATTTAAGCCTTACAAAATTTCTGAATAGCAAGTTGTGTTGTTATTACTGTCTTAGAAGAAAAATGAGGTTTAGAAAGGCTTTAGTAACTTTTTCAAAGTTGGATAATGGGTTGCAGAACCAGGACTCAAATCGGCTCCCTGACTTGTAACCGGGGCAAGGGCAAGGAGTTGCTTTACGTAGGAGGAAAGCTCTTGTGGAGTCTTGACTAGAGTTAAGCTGGAGAGTAGATCAAAGACCGTCTAAAGAGTTGAGATTCGGGCCTAGGGAGATAGCTCAGTCCATAAAGTGCCTGCCTTGCATACACAAAGACCAGCGTTCCGTCCCTAACACCCACTTGAAAAGCCAGAGAACAATGGCACATGTTTGTAAGTTCAGAGCTAGAGAGGTAGAGACAGGTGGATCCTGGGACTCACTGTCCACCCAGCCTAGCCTAACTGGCAAGCCCTAGGTTCCAGTGATAAATCCTGTTTCAAAAAGCAAGGTGGACATCATCTGAGGAATGACATCTACACATGTGCACACACACACACACACACACACACACACACGAGACTTGAGATCAATTGTGAAGGGAATTTTAGGTCTTGATGAAGAATTTTGAATGTCTGAAAGCCATGGGGTGACTGAAAGCTTGAAGGAGCAGTAGAGATATAAGGGGATATTAGGTAGGGAAAGCAGTTAAGTGGGTTTGTAAAAACCTGGGCCATCAGGGAATTGGACCCAAGGACAGATGTATGAGCTACTAAAGAAACAGAAGCTACTAAGGAAATGAACAAGCTTTGGGTAATAAGGGAGGGCCCACGAGTTATGTCTCTCAATCTTTAGACTCGTTTGACTGGATGGACAAGAGGAAGAGCAAGATAAGCTTCAAATGACAGGAATGATAATTGTTGGTGTACCACAGTATTAGCTGAGAGAAATATAGTATAAGCCACATACATAATTTAAATTGTTTGTAGTCATTCATAAAAAAATTATAAAATGAGTGCTCTGTGTGATGTTGAATGCTTGTAATTACAGCATTCAGAAGGCTGAGGCAAGAAGATCATGAATTTGAGGCCAACCTGGGCTATGTAGCAAGTTTCAAGATAGCCTGTACTATAACAAGATCCTATAGAGAGAGACAAAGAACTTAATTGTAATCTTAATAATATCCACTTATTTACCGAACCCAATATAGTTAACATATAATTTCAACATGTACTAAATATTAACATTAATTACTGTCATCTGTTCATACTGCATCTTAGACATACAGAATGCAGGTTATAACCAGCACTTTGAGAATTGGACTGCTAATATTTCAAGTGCTTTGTAGCCATAAGTAGCTATCACCTACCATAATTGACTCTGGAGCTCTGATCTCTTTCTGTCCCAGCTTCATCCTTCCAACAAACAGGTGTTGGTCTAGCTCTATTTACTAGTTGAGGGATTACTATGCAGCCGTCACTGAACCCATATGCTGTCATTTTTGTCAGCCTGCCTCTACTATGTACTCACATAAAAGTCTCCCCAGGCTTGGCTCACTATAGTCTTTATTTCACAGATTCAGAAACTGAGGAAAAGGTCAGTTAAGAAAGATATGCCTGCTCATGTTGCCTGTGTGTGGCAAGGCTCAACACTCTTTTTTTTAGTCCTGTGCTGCGCTGACTCCTACATGATAGTCTCACAATAAAAGCTTATTGAACAATCTATTGTAGCTCAATAGATTCTTTTTAAAATTCTGAAGCAAAGATTTGAACAGGTAGTGTAAACAGCCCAGAGACATACCATTAGTTAGTGGCACAGTTGAAGTTAGAAAAGAAAAAAATCTTGGTGTTGAGAGATGATTCTGTAGTTAAGAGTGCTTGTTACACAAACCCGAGGACCTGAGTTTGACTTCTTACACACAAAGAAGTCAGTTGTGGCCACACATGTGCCTGTAACCACAGCTCTGTCAGAGGCAAAGATAGGATCGCTGTGCTTGCTGGCCACTAGCCTTGCTCCAGGTAGTGAAAGACCCTATCTAAAGGGAATAAGGCAGAAAGGTAGAGAATGACACTTTATACCCTCCTGTGACTTCCACATGCATGCATAGGGGTACACACCTGGACACATGTGTGCATATACTATACATATGTGCATATACCATGCATGGACACACACACACACACACACAGTTACAGGAATGGTATTGAATTATCAAAGAGAAGGCACTTGATAACACCATACAAATGACTACACACATAACTTTATTATGGTATAAATGGTGTTACTGCAGTCTAAGAATAGCCAACATATCAGAATAAGAATTTGTAGCAACCTAGATATTTAGCTGCTGCCAACATTTTATTATTCTTTAAAAATATATTTGGATCTAGATCAAACAAACCATAAAATGTGATGACAACTAAGAGACATTTAGCTATTTGAAGTTGACTATTTAATGATTAGAAATTCTTATTTTTAGAAAAAGTGTGATAATTGTATTGGGTATTTAAATTCCTTGCCTTTAAAAGCACACGGGAAAATATTTGCAGATAAAATAGTATAAGGTCTCAATAAGCTTCTAAATGAAAAGTAGAAAGAATAGGTAGAAATGTGGATGAAATAAGATTGAATGTAAATTAATATCTGTGAAGTTGAGATATTGATAAATGGAATTCTTTGTTTTATTTAAATAAACATATGCTTTCTTTTTCACAAAAATAGTAATAAATTTATTTAATCAGTGGGCAGCTTTACAAGCTTTTAGAGTGTGGTCTGGTGATTGAAATTTTGAGAATTGTCTCAGTGCCCTAGGGAATGGATGGAGATATAACCTTCATTTAATATCTGTATGTGCAAGGAGCCGAGTTAGGCACTTTGCAAAGCTTATCAGCTTTCATCCCTACAACAATGCCACCAGATAGAAATTATGATCTGTGTTTATGATAAGAAACACCCTGCTGCTTTGATTGCTATGTCCCTCTGAAGTCAAGGATCACAGTTTCAAGGTGCTTAAAATACTCTGGGGCATTCAGATGAGGAGGAAGATGGGGAAGACCAGTTCTGTGAACTCAGCAAAATCCCAGGGACCTGAAAACATATAGTAGCACTGGGCCATGCAAAAGCAATGAGGAGGTAGCTAGATATGCTTGCAAGCAAAGAGTGGCATGCCCACCTCAGCTGCACAGTACACCTACGGTTCTGCCCTAGTTGTTCTTCCCTCATCTGCTCTGCTGTTCTCCATGTGGCCCCACCCATGATTCAGTCCCAGACTAGAAAAACCACGAAAACCATTCACATCATTTAGTATTTGGGGGGGGGGTCATCCCCAAGTTCTATGGTTTTTTTTCATGTTCTCCATCCTCTCTGGGACACAGGTCCTGCCTGCGCCCTTTCCTATTTCTGGGAAAGTCAATTCTACTGCCCTTGTCTAGAAGGAACTGCTTCTTGATTTGGAAAATTAACTCTCTCTTGTTTTGGGACTTAGATGACACCTCACTTCCTTCAAGAAGCATCCCTTCAGGACTCAGCATTCTCTGTGGGGTATGCTTTAGCACTGTCCTCTCCCAAATGGGCCTGACCAAGGAAAGCAGTTAACTGGGACTGATGGAGCATTGCCATATTCTAATGTAGATAATTAAAAATGCAATCCCAAGGCTTGCCTTTTTGTGCACAATTGCAAAATCATTTTGAAAGTGGAATAGGTATGCACAAGTCTGAAATTTATGAAGACCTGAGAGATGGTCAGAGCTTTGCAAGCTGCTTTCCAAACCATCTGCTATGACTGGTCTTCAGGTAGTCATCTTTTCTTGACGGGAGTTGAGTGTTGGGGATCAAATGTCAGCCTTCCATTTTCTAAATAATAAGCATTTTTTATTGAGTTGAAATTAAGGACCAACCATGTCTACACAAAGAAAGAATAGAGAAAAGTTGCATTAGTTTGAGGTTTCTGAATCCCCTAGAACCAAATCAGCTCTTTATAAGGCCATGCTAAGACCCTGACCAAATGTGAGAAAGTGCAAATGGTAGCCTGACCTGACCATTCAAGGCTTCAGGTATGTGAATACTCCAGCTACATGACCCACTCCCCTGTCTTGCCGGTTGCTACAGTAGTTTGACTGGGCATGATTCCTATGATGGTGGCACCTTTTCTCCATAAATCTCTTGAATTTTTCTTGTGAGATTTAATAATACCCTAGAGAGACACCTTCCACATGGTGTTCTTCAAATACATGTGGAAAGAAATGGTTTAAAGTGTTCTGTGTATTTACTCTGTCATAGCTGGTGTGGTTCCAGGCACATGGAAGGTGCTCAAAGAAGATAACTGAATGATTCAGTATAGTTTAAGGACTGACAGAAGCTTAGCCTTACAGAACATTCTGGTTAAGGGTATCTGTTATGACTGATCTGAGTCTGGAGCACAGGACACTACTCCAGGTAAAAGCTACAATTATTGTACAATGAGAAAACAATCATCAGAAAATCAGTTCCTGTTGACGTTCAGCCCAGACTGTTTCAGGTTTCCTGGAAAGGAAGAAATACAATGAGACCAAATAATCACCCAATAAACAATGAGGAAAAAAACAAGTATATCCAACTTGTCACATGAGTGTGAAGAAACGAATTTGAACCCCTAGAACCCACATTTAAAAAAGCTAGATGCTGTAACCTAGGTTCATAAATCCAGTGCTTCTAGGAGATAGGAGCCAGAGACAGAAAGAATCGTTGGAATATTGAAGGCCAGTTAACCTCCATATGCAGTAGTGAACAACAGAGAAAACCTGGCTCAAGGTGGAAGGCAAAGTTGTCCTCTGACTACTATACATGTCGCATGGATACGCCTATACTTACACACGTGAATACACATGCACACATAGCCACACACACATACACAAAGAGTTCTAAAAACTGAATAACTTGGCTAGGTGTGGTGGCACACTTCTGTAATTCTAGTACTCAGCAGGTAGAGACAAAAGGAGCAGGAGTTTGAGGTCATCCTCAGCAACATAGTGAGTTCCAGGCCTGCCTGGGCAATGTGAGACCCTATCTCAAAAGACACAATTGAGGACAATACTGCCCTTCCCCAAGAATCCATCAGTAGCCAATAATTCTACAAAGAAATGATCCATGATCGGCAGTTGTCAGGCCCATCTTGTTCAGGCCAGTCAGGCAGCCTCAGTTACTGTAAGATCCTATGTGACTGCCGTGCTGTGAAATAGCATTTTCAGCCCTTCTTCCTGTCTTCTGTTTCTGACATTCTTTCTGCTCCCTCTTCCATGATGATCCCAAGCTTTACAGGAGGGTGGTATAAATGTCCTGTTTAGGCTGAGTGCTCAGCGGTCAGTTATTCTCAACCCCTTGAGCAGTCACAAGCCTCTGCATTCACCAATGTTCATTACAAAGAGAGGTTTCTCAGATGAAGGATGAGACTAGAATTCATCTATAGGTAAAAACAAATATTTTGAAGGTAGTTTGGCACCATGTTCATTTAGCTAAATGGCAATAGTCAGTTTTCTTCAGTTGTGTACTGCCGGCCTCCCCTTGGCCTGAACTCAGCTGCTGCAGGGAGACCGTTGCACATGAGGAGAGAGACTGGTTGGGGGAGGGAGGCCTCGGGCAGTGGCAAGTACAACAGGAAGAAAACACCCTGGAGGCTATGTCAGTGGACAGCTCGTTTATTATGGCAGAAGCAGAGGTTTATATAGGAAAGCTTCCCGGGCAAAGAGGTGGGTTAGTTTTCCATCAGGCCAGCAGGTGGGGGGAGGGGGCTTCTAAGGCTACATGGCCTTTGTACTGTCCTCCAGTGCATAATCTACAAGGGACCCGGTTAGGATTAAAGGATTGGAGGCTTAATGGTTTTGCTTGGGGCTGTTGGCTAAGAGACAGTGTATCTAGAATGGAGCCGGCCAGTTTCTTGCCGTCATCACTAGGAGGTATCTAGCCTGCCGGCCATTCTCCACATTCCAGGCACTCCTGATTATCCCAACATCTCCCCCTTTGTCTTTTATAAGGGGTGAGTATCATCAAATTCAGAGAAGGTATTGGATCAGGTATTGGATCAGGACTCGGTGGCAATTTTAACGACATTCTGTATGCAACTTTTGAAAAACTGAATTAAACAAGGTGTCACGAGAAGCAGGGTACGTAAGGCTAGCAGGGGACCCAAGGAGGGGGTTGGAAAACCATGGAAAGAACAATCCACAGGGTAGATGATCTGGTAATTTTGACAGTTGCCCTGAGGAGGTGAATAGTGGGAAGAAGGAAAGAAAGCCATTGAAGCCATGCAGGTTTAGAGCCTGTGAGGGAGGTCAGACACATGGCTGACTCACAGCCACATGGCTGGGAGAAGGAAGCTTTAGAGAAAAGGTGAAGAAGTACAAGATGTTAGGGGCAGTCCAAAGCCTTAAAGAAAGCATGTTTAGTAAGAAAGGCATGAAGAAGAAAAGGAGAAAATACATATTCCTGAGGAGTTCAGGAAAATGGACAGACTTACAGAGACCTACATGGCTGTGGCTGGTCTGGAAGTTCTGAGAGGGGAGGTTTGAGCTAGTTACAGGCAGAAATATTTACTATCTAATTAACATACCAGGTATTTTGCCCATTTATTTAGTATAACTTAAGGTGAATCTGCCTTCCTGGGAGTGCATCTATTACCGGGTAATTGACCAGTGAGACTGGAAAGGTAGGTCCTCCAACAGATAGACTAGACATTTTTATAGTCTGGACCAGTTTAATTTATGGGGCTTATTGATATTGTAACATTTCCCCCTCTGAAGAGGTAATCCTAAAATCTTTTAGAGATAAGAGCTCCCAAATACTTTTAACATTTTTGGCCTTTGGGACAGAGTACGTTGTTAAAAGGCCCAAGGACATTTGACTTTTAGCCAAGAAAGAAACTGACTACCTTTTGGGGGGTCTTTATACCCTAACTGTCTAGCCAATTTCTACCTCCTATTTTCATCACACCATCCTCTGAAGAGGATTGCCAAATTGCCAGTAGGGAATCAGGATGCAGACCGCTCTAGCTTCTTCCATGCTGAACAGGAACGCAGGGTGAAGCAATTGGGGTACCCCTTTCAGTGGGTCTATCTAAAAGACTCCCAAATTGCATAACTCTTAACTATAGGGAGAAAAGAAGGTCCTTGACTTGTGTCTAGGAGATGTGAAGGAAAAATAAAGTCAAGAGTAGTTAGCATTACAATTTTTAGGCAAGGAACCAGAAAAAGTCAGAACAGGGAAAATTTCAAATGTCAAGTCCAAATTAAAGTCCATTGGAATTTCTTGATGAGGGCTTCCAAAAGCATCCATCTACTGGGTTCCTCCTCATTTTTATTTTTTATTTTTATTTTTTGCTTGCCAAGGCTGGACTGATGATTGATGAAGCCAGGATTTGTTGTCAGGCAATTTGATAACTGTCGAAGTGGCTAGAATCATCTCCCTCTTAAATGGCCTCTAGATAAGGAGAGAAAACTTTATCCATCATTTTAGAACAATAGTGGGTTGCCTCCCTCAGCTGCAGGTGGGCACTTCAGTATTGTTGACCAAGATTTAAAATCTTACATCTGAGTACCATTAGGAACAAAATCATCAATGAGAGACAATTGTCTAAATAACATAATAACTTAAGCCTAATGTCGGGGATATGTAATCCCTAGAACTGGTAAAGAAATATACTGGTGACTTTAATCTTTGGTTATACTTTTCTTTTGGGTGTTTAAGACCATACAGTTGGCCCAAATAAACCAATTTATTTTTATTCTTAAGGTTGTATGAGGATTTGGTCCTCAGGGGTCACATGGGCTTTGGGGGGAGCCCCTGGCTCCTCAGGCTTTTCTTTTACCAGTTCCATCTATGTGAAGATAAGTCAAGAGGTCCTGTTTGACCTGGGCTTCACTTGGCAACATGGAGGTAATGTTTCCTCTGTGTTGACCCTCCTTTTTGTAGACTGGACACTGATTCAAGTCTACCTTTTGGTGTCTCCATGGCCTCCCTGAACAAGAGGACAGGTGACTCACCACAGTTATAGAACATTTTGAGAGATGCTCCATAGTCCCCTGGACCTTGGTCAACCTTGGAGGGCAAGGAACAAAAACTGTCCTTTAAGTCCCTCTGACCCAGATAGGTATAGGTCCCAAAGTCTGGCTATTAAACACCCAAGAAGGTTAGTTACATCAATCCGGTACTTTTAATTATCATGTGTTATTCAGATAAAGCTTGGGCAAAACCCATTTTTAGATGAACTTTTACTAGACATCCTTAACCTAGTTGACTAAACTATGACCTTAGCCTGGGGATACTAAGCAAGGCTTACCCCTGTCTAAGGTTTTAATGTCAAACCAATGATTACACTGAAGTTTTCCTGGGGAACTAATGAATTCATTATTTTTAAGTTTTACACATAAAAACTTTTTAATAAAATATCTCCATTTTTATGTCTTTTTTAACATCTTTTATGTTTTTTTTATAACCATGAGACATAATAACATTAACAAATAAATTTTTTATCTGTTGTGAGAATTTTTTCCTAGGGATACTAAGCAATGTTTATCCCCTTTTTAGGTTGTAGTATCAAACCAATGTTTAATTGCATTAAAGTTTTTCTGGGGAACAAATAAATTTATTGAGCTTAATTACAGAGATGACTGAGGGGTTGCTGAGGTTTATGAGTGACCTGAGAGTATGTACACTGGAAAGCCTTAACCTGGCATGCATCAAGCATTTTCTTGCCAGCCTTCCCCAGATAATATACTTTAGTTCTCCCCAAACCCAGGAGACCATATGTGATTAGGGCCAAATTACATACAGTTTGCTGGGAAGAGCAGCTGGATACTCAGGTGAGGGTCCAATTACCCTGTTTACCCCTCTTCCTTTAATTAAAGAATATGATACTTAAGTCAACAAGTCCAATTGTGATGATCTTTTGTTAGTGGACACAGCTGAAGTCATGAAGATGGTAGTTGTTTGATTCCGAGGAAAGTATTGTGTAGCATCATCTTATTAAAAAAACATGGAATCTAAACTATATATATGATAATGTAATAAGTTAATATTACTTATGTACATACTGTGTTTTATAAATTTTCAGGTAAACCTTATAGAAAACATAAAAGAGTTAAAAATCTTTTTTTTACCTTATGTAGTTTAGAGAGTGATCTACCAAAACCTTGCTTTAGGTAGAAAGAAGCATCTGGTACATAGTTAAACATTATCAAACTGATGTTTACAAACTCCAGCATAATCACTTTAAGAAAACTGTCATGCTTTAGTTACTGACAGAGGAATTCTAGGCAGAAGATCTTCTCTGTCCATCGATTGTGAATTGTCCTCTTTTTTAAAAAATCTTTTTTGTTGTTTTCCTTTTATTAGTTAAATTTATCTTTTTGTATTTTTTATATATTTACATTAGTCTGTGGTAGTGACTTTACTCAGTATTGTGACCAAATAGAGAATCCCATTAACTACTTTTACTATAGACAACAATACCCTCTTTTGAAATTAGTTTACCCCTTAGCTGTTTTCAACTGCACAGTGTCTTTAGTCTTAGACTGTTTTGTTGTTTTTCTTTTTCTTGTCACAGGGTCAGGGGGCCAGCCTGAACCTGTAAAAGAGTCTTGGAGAATATATCTTGAGATGATAGGCTTGAGTCTGAAGTGGGAGGGCCAAGCCCATCTCCAGAGTCAGCTTTTCAGTGAGTTCAAACAGCACACGACAATTTACCAATATAATTAATATAAAAAGGCATTTGTTTTTCTTTAGCCCAAAAGTTTTAAATTGTTTACCCATATTTTATTTTTAAACTAAGGCAAGACTGTTAACTCACATGGTGAATTCCTTTGAAGAGGACTGTCAGTCTGAATTGAAAAAAAACATATCTTAATTTACCATATGGAATCTTGGACTAAGTACCCATAATCTGGGGAATAAGAAACACAGAAAACAATGGTACCTAAAAGAAAATGCAAAGAGACAATATCACAATACTTTTTCCCTTTAGTCTGTCCCTGACATTGTAACTAGAAAGTACCCACGGAATGATGGGGCAGGAACAAAAGCAAGTACAGAGAAACCGAGCATCAGAGAGGGAAATACTCTATTTCAGAGTTAAACAGGCTTAGAATCACAATGCAGAAAAGGGAGGGATTAAGACCAGCAGAGCTTTAAGCCTGCCACCCACGTAGGGTATCCCTTTTTTTCTCTCACTGTTGTAATTATGTGTTGTAGTAGCTTGTCTCTTGTAAGGTTTGGCCCTGGAGTACAGTGAATCCCCATGAGCTTCCCAGGTCTAGCCATCACAAAGTGGCAGTTTCCTTTGTATCTGGATAGTCTTGAAGGCATATGGCTAGAAAAATTTTAAGGTCTCTTTAGAAACTGACAAATGTTTTATATAAAACAGTAATAATTTAAAATAGTCACTTTTAGAAATCAGCAAATATACCATATAAAAGATGTTAAAATCCAAATAATTTTTTGAAACTATTAGGTAAAGATGTCATGCAAATAATATCAAAACCTACAAATAATTTCTTCTAAAACTCTGTAAACATTTTAAACATTGTAAAAACTTAAAAGTTATCTTTAAAAACCAGTAAATACATCATACAAGAAGTTAAAACTCAAAGTAATTCCCTTTAGAAACAATGTTAAAATTTAAACTCCCATTGTGGAGATCTGGCATTATTTCCTTAGTCTGAACTCATAGATTAAATGTAGACAGCAACCATTTTTACTTTTCCAAAGCACCCCAGTTAAGTTAGATGATATAACAGGAGAAAGTACCCTCAGATATATATGCCCCAAATAGAAAGGCGAAGCAAAGAAATTTGTCTCTCACCAACTATAGTAGCTGTAATGCCAAGCAAAGTTTTCTGGATGTCTTCATTCCTAGATACAAGCTATATTGGAAAAGAAACTTGTGAAGGCAGCAGAAGGAACAGGGCACTCTGTCCAGCACATAAATTACTGGGTTGTTGCTCTGAAAGCATATGTCTTGTCTGGGCATGGCATGTGACTTTCCATGTACACTGAAATTTAAAATGCTTAGATCTAGTTAGAAAGGCAGCCACCTCAGGACCACATGGGCTTAGCACAGCTTGTTTGGTGCCCAACAGGGCCTAAGGTTAAAATCTCAAGCACCTCTGCCTGAGAAAAAGTTTAGGAAAAAAAATGTCTTTTAAAATCTTTTTTCCATTTGTTCATGGGACAAGCCGCCTTAAATTCTCTAAATGTTCTAAAGCCACGCAGCCGCTTCAGCCTAAGCCTGAATGCCCTGAAGCAAGATAAAAAAATGGATAAGGAAGTTTACCTGCTCTCTTAAGAACCAAACTCAGTGTGTGTGTGAAAAATCCCTGTATGACCATCAAGTAAGTTATTGGAATTTTGGGTTTCCCAGGGTTTTGTCCACGATAGAAAAGAAAAGGGGGGCGAAACACCAAGTCCTAGAGAATATTCCTGAGACCAGGAGGTCACGGGGTTACTCCTAACTAGTCCAGAGAGCAAGCCTGACCACAAATTCAGAGAACCTGTGACCACCCTAGTGGTTTTTAACTGGTTGTTGTGTTACCAGGTTTTGTAGTAGAGAGACATATAGATAGGAGGTCTTTGCCAACACCCAGGTGGGCAGTCGGGGTCCATTCAGAGGACTAGGAGCCTTTGCCTAACATCAGGGAGTGGCCCTGATCAGAAAGTTTCAATTGCTCTTTCATCTTGAAAGGTCCCTAGCGAAGGCACAAACCAAAAGTAAAAAGGAGGAAAGGAGAGAATTCTGACCCTCAGAGTGGGATGACCGAGGCTTAGTAGCTGATGTCCCTCTTTTGGGGAGTACTCACCCTCCTCCTGCACGTCCTGGAGAACCACCCCCTCTAGCCCCATGTTGGGCACCAGCTGCCGGCCTCCCCTTGGCAGGAATTCTGCTACCACCAGAAGACCGTTCCCATCAGTCCCTATAGTGGAAGGTCAGGGAGAGGAGAGAGACCGGTAGGGGGAGGGAGGCCACGGGTGGTGTCAGCGAGTACGACTGGAAGAAAACACCCGGGAGGCTGTGTCAGTGGACAGCCCATTTATTATGGTGGAAGTAGAGATTTATATGGAAAAGATTTCCAGGCAAAGAGGTGGGTTAGTTTTCTGGCAGGTGGGCAGGTAGGGGGAGGGAGGGGACTTCTAAGGCTACATGGCCTTTGTCTTGTTCTCCAGTCACATAATCTACAAGGGACCCTGTTAGGATTAAAGGATTAGAGGCTTAGTAGTTTTGCTTGGGGGTTGTTGGCTAAGAGACAGTCTATCTAGAATGGAGCAAGCCAGTTTCCTGCCGTTCTCACTAGGCGGTATTGGCTTGGTGGCCATGCTCTACACTCCAGGCACTCCTGACTATCCCAACAGTGTACACACTGGTAAGTCCACCAGGCTCCAGTGGAGAGTTTCAACCCCATGATCACACACCATTAAACTCTGTGGGTCACAAAATAAAACAAAAAGACATATATACAGAAAAGAGATCCATAGAGAGGAGAGGGGGTTCACAGGCATGAGAGGGAGATAGGAGAGGGGAGTAAGCATAATCAGGATACATTATATACCTATATGAAACTGTCAACAAATTTAACAAAAGTCATAAAATCTTAAATTTAAAAAATGGAACATAACTTGCCTTATACATGAAAGACACATTGTTCTAGACTGGTGGTATTAGTAGAATTCAATATAAGATTAATAGAAAGAAGCAATATGTTGTTTTTTTCTTAATATTTATTTATTTATATTTTATGTGTGTGAGTGTTTTCCTGTATGCATGAGAAGTATACTCATGCATGTAATGCCCAGGGAGGCCAGAAGAG
This sequence comes from Nannospalax galili, assembly GCF_000622305.1. NCBI lineage: Eukaryota > Metazoa > Chordata > Mammalia > Rodentia > Spalacidae > Nannospalax > Nannospalax galili. The sequence continues at coordinate 1,232,025 of NW_008332852.1, forward strand.
AGCATCAAAACCCCTGGAACTGGAGTTAAGGATGGTTGTTAGGCACCATGTGGGTGGTGGGGACTGAACCTCGGTCCTCTGTAAGAACAGTCAATGCCTTTAACCACTGAGTCATCTCTCTAGTCCTTAGTATGTCGTGTTTTTTATTTTTTATTTATTTTATGTGTATGAGTATATTGCCTATATGTATGTTAAGTACACCCATGTCATGGAATGCCCGTGTAGGTCAGAAGAGGGCAACGGATCCCTTGGATCCAATTGGAGTTATGGATGGTTGTTAGCCACCATGTGGGTGCTGGGAATTGAACCCAGGTCCTCTGCAAGAGCAGTCACTGTTCTTAATTGCTGGGCCATCTCTCCAGTCCTGTATGTTGTATTTTTAAAAACACTATTCTGAGGGGCTGGAGAGATGGCTCAGCAGTTAAGAGCACTGACTGCTCTTGCAGAGGACCCAGGTTCGAGTCTCAGCACCCACATGGTGGCTACGAACTGTCCTTAACTCCAGTTCCAGGGGAAGCCGAAGCCCTCTTCTGACCTCCATGGCATTGCATGACACAGGCACGCTCACTTACATGCAGGCGATATACTCATACACATAAAATGAAAATAGTAAATAAAATATTAAAAAAAAACACTATTCTGAACCCAAAAATACATATTTCTGGTATGTGTATGTGTATCTCTGTGTATGTGTATGCACACATGCATGGGGATGCTCACAAAGGTCCAAAGAGGTTTTTGGATGCCCAGATTTATAATTATAGAAGTTTGTGGTCTGTCCAATGTGGGTGCTTGGAACTGAAGCCTAGTCTTTTCAAAGAGCAGCAAGTATTCTTAACCACTGAACCATCTCTCCAGACTTCAAAAAGTTCTATTTTTTCATTTTTTATTAGGTCTTTGAGAATTTTATACAAAGTATTTTGATCACATTCACTCCCTCCCCCATCTCCTTCCAGATTCACTCCCACCTCCCTCCTCACCCGACCTTGTGTCCTTTCTATTTTTCTTTGATCCATCTCATACAGATTGTGCTGCCATACAGTCTTGGCTGCAAGGACTATCCATTGGAACATGGTTAACCTACGAGAGGTTAAATTCTTAAAGAAAAACTGACTTTGCCTCTCCCAGAAGCCATCAATTGTCAATAACTCCTCAGATATGTGTAGCACACACATCATGCTCACCTCCCTTCTCCATGCTAGGATTTTGTCTAGCTTGAGCATATATGTAGGTCTGGTGGATGCTGTCACAGCCATTGTGAGTTCACATGTGCAGTTCCCCTGTTGTGTTCAGAAAATGCTGTTTTCTTGTAGTTATCTACTGCCTCTGGTCCTTACAATCTTTCTGCTCCCTCTTCTGCAATGATCCCGAAGCCTTGGGAGGAGGGGGTGTGAGATAAGTGTTCTATTTAGGGATGAGCATTCCATAGTCTCATATTCTCTTTACCTTGACCAGTTGTGGGTTAATTGCCATCTACTGCAAAAGGAAGCTTCTCTGACAAGGCTAAGAGTTGCATTACTCTATGTGTATAACGGTAAGCCATTTGAAGTTGGTTTAATACTATGTCCATTTAGCAGAATAATAGTAGTAGCAGGATTTCCCTAGGGCCTACAACCTGCCTAGTCACAGCTTCTTGCCCCCAATAATGATGCCAGGTATGGGTTTCATCTTGAGTAGTGGGCCTTAGATACAACTGGAAAGTGGTTGGTTATTCCTATGACATTCTTGCCACTATTGCACCAGTAGGCATATCTTGTCAGGCCAGTCATTATTGTAGCTCACAGGGTTCACAGTTGGGTCAGACTGATGATTACTTTTCTCCTCTGGGTAGCATCTACCAGCACTGTGAAATCTAGCCAGTGGTATGGATGAAGCTTCCAGGTCAGTACAAACTCGATTTCTCCATGTTCTATGACACAAGTATGTGGTTTCCACTAATAGGTTCTAACTGTCAAGTTATAAAGAGTAACCAAGAACATTTGTGTGGAAGTCTATGGAATTTCACTGTCCAACAACTCAAAAAGCACTGGGCTTTTTATTTATTCTCTTGTGGTGTCTAGTAGGGGCATTGTTTCCCTGTTATAGGGTAATTCCATTTAAACCCTCTCTCTCTCTCTCTCTCTCTCTCTCTCTCTGTGTGTGTGTGTGTGTGTGTGTGTATGTGTGTGTATAATGTGTGTGTAGACATATACTTTAGGAAGTTTCTACAGTTGTAGGTTTAAATATAACATTTTTAATAAGGCTTTAGTATTAGTTATTCCTCACTGTATTCTCTCCTGTACCCTATCTTCCTATCCCCCACCCCATTTAACTCTTCCTGTTCCATTATTCCACCTTCCCCCTTTATACCAATGCATTCTATCTTCCCTACCTTGAAAGACCTCCCCAACCCCCCCTCTTGGGTTCCTTACTAGTTTCTTGACCTCTACAGGTATTTGAAATGAAACTCACATGTCAAAAGACTCAAAGCTAACATCCACACATGTGAGGAAACATGCAGCATTTGTCTTTGTGAGTCTGAGTTACCTCACTCAGAATGATTGCCTCTAGAGCCATCCATTTACCTGTGAACTTCATAATTTCATTTTCCTTAACAGCTAAGTAATATTCCATCGTGTAAATATACATTTCTTTTGCCTGTTTATCAGTTGATGTACATCTAGGCTGTTTCCGTTTCCTGGCTATTGTGACTAGAGGAGCAATAAACATGGATCAGTAGGTTTATCTGTTATAGGATATAGTCTCTTTGGGGTATATGCCCAAAAGTAGTACAGCTAGATCATATGGCAAATCTATTTCTTGCTTTTTTAAAATTTTTTTTTTATTTTACATGTGTTATGCCTGCATGTATGTAAGCGCACCTGTGCAGCACTCTTGGAGGCCAGAAGAGGGAGTCAGATCCCCTGAAACTGGAGTTACAGATGGTTGTTAGCTGCCATGTGGGTGCTGGGATTACAACTCAAGTCTTCTGCAAGAGCAACCAGTGCTCTTAGCCATTGAGACATCTCTCCAGCCTGCAAATCTTGCTTTTTGAGGAAACTTCACACTGATTTCCATCATGGCTGTAACGGGTTACATTCTGATCAGCACCACATCAGTGTTCCCCATGTCCATCCCAGCATTTGCTGTCATTTTGTTTATCTGTTTGTTTTATCTCAGCCATTCTGACTGGGATAAGATGAATCTCAAAGTAGTTTTAGTTTACATTTTCCTGATGGCTAAGGATGTTGGACATTTTTGAAGTGTTTTTCAGTCACTTGTGCTTCATCTTTTGAGAACGCTCTGTCTGTTTAGTTCCATGCCTCATTTTTTAATTGGGTTGTTTGTTTTCTTGTTTAGTTTTTTAGTTTTTTGTATAATCTAGAAATCAGCTGTGTGTCAGATGTACAGTTGGTAAAGATGTTTTTCCCATTCTGTAGGCTGCTTCTTCACTCAAATGATGGTATTCTTTGCTGTACAGAAGCTTTTTAGTATCATGAGGTTCTATTTGCCAACTGTTGGTCTTAATGTCTGTGCTGTCAGAGTATAGTTCAGAAAGTCCTTTCCTGTGCCTATAAGTTCCAATGTATTCTCTATTTTCTCCTCTGTCAGATTCAGGGTATCAGGTCTTGGGTTGAGGTCCTTGACACATTTGGAGTTGAGTTTTGTGCAGGGTGAGAGACAAGGATTTACTTTTATTCTTCTACATATAGATAACCCAGTTTCATCAGCACTGTTTTTTGAAGATGCTGTCTTTTCACTATTATTTATAGTTGGCCTCTTTGTCAAAAACTCAGGTGGCTGTAGGAGTGTGGGCTTGTAGTTGGGTCCTCAATTCTATTCCATTGATCAATGAGTCTGTTTTTATGCCAGTACCATGCTGTTTTAATTACTATAGCTCTGTAGTATAACTTAATATCTGGCATGTGATACCTCCAGCAGTTTTTTGTTGTTGCTTAGGATTGTTTGGGCTATCCACTGTGTCTGTGTGTGTGTGTGTGTGTGTGTGTGTATGTGTGTGTGTTTTTTTTGTGTGTGTTTCTATATGAAATTTAAGATTATCTTTTCAATTTCTATGAAGAATTGCTTTGGAATTTTGATGGAGGTTGTGTTGAATATGTAGATTGCTTTTGGTAGGATGGGGAGTTTCTAGGACTGTGGGAGCTCTTCCCATGTTCTGGAATCTTCTGCAGTTTCTTTTTTCAATGTCTTAAAATTTTCATTGTATAAGTCTTTCACTTCATTGGTTAGATTGATTCCAAGACATTTATTTATTTATTTATTTATTTATTTATTTATTTATTTATTTATTTATTTATTTATTTATATTGGAGTATCCCAACTGGGGATGGGGTGCAAGAAGTCTACCCTGGGTCTCTGAGCCATGTGGGGAAACTCCGGAAAGATTTAATACTGTTCATCTTTATAGGGTAAAATCACAAGTGATTTTCTCCTCCCATCCCTGCTTTTCGAATTTATACATTGCTAATGAAAGAAAGAGAAACCTAGTGTTCAGTAGTTAAAACTCAATAACTTTGAGCAAGTTTTTCTGAGTAATGTTTTCATTTGTAAAATAAGACAGTGATGTTTTAAGCCTTTTTGTCTTTTTCTTTTTAAACATCTGATGTAAAACATGTAATGTGAAGAAAACACAGTCTTACAAATATATATTTAAAAAATTGACACAATTCAAAGCTCTCCCAGCATCTCTGAGGCAATACCTATAGATCCAAGACTCAAAATCTCAAATGTAAAAGGATAATTCCAACTCTATCAGCATCAGGTAGAGGGCATTTAAATTTCTATAGAGCGAGATTGTCCCTGTCTGCATTAACAATTAAAGAAAGTGATTCAGACTTGGTGTGTGTCTTTAATCATAGCACTGAGAGGCTGAAACAGGAGAATTATGGGTTCTAGGTCAGCCTGGACTACATAACAAGATCTTGTCAAAATTTATTAATTCGCTAGTCTTCAGTTTATTCATCATATCCACAACAAAGTATGTGCTAGAAGTTGTTTAAATGCTATTTGTAAGACTATTATTCTAAATTATATTTCTATCTCACTATATTCACTAGGCTCCTTCTTGTCATAGGGAGCAGAAAGCTTCCTTTCTCAATGTGGATAACAAAACACCTTTCAGATGTTTACAGCCACTCAGCTCCACTTTGCCATCATTCAGGACCTGAAACAATTCAGCAGTTAAGCACATGCTGTTACTGATATTCTATCTGCCACTGTGGTAATCGCCCACAATAAGGCTACATTTTTTCAATCTGTAAAATTTTTTCTTTCGGTTTTTCTTTCAACTCTGTGACAAACTAATCAACCCCATGTAACTACCCAACTCCCTCTCTTATGCAAATATGTAGGAAGGGATAATCAAATCACACAAATCAATAGCTATCTGTGTAAGGCGCCATGTTGGGGGGACCTCTGTCAACAGATGCTGATGGATCTGCATGAGACCCTGGATCTTCAACACTGTAAATGAAACAACAAAACAAAATACCGCCTGGTACAATCCTTTCTGATTTAAAACTATCCCAAATGTGACCAGCCTGAAAACTTGAAAGATACCACCTGTGTTCTTTCACACACGACCTATCATTTCCTTGCTGTGTTACAATCTGCTGTTCAGGAAGAGAGCACCTGTTTCATATTTCATGGCCATTTAGATTTGTGAGCTTCCTACTCTCTTTCACTTATCCCTCTACTAACTCACAAATCAACATCACACTATTTTAACTATAGAAGCTTTATAGTGTGTTTTAGTACCTGGCAAGGCATTTATTATGAGGGCAGAGTTTGTGTAAATATTCCTACTATATCCACACACAAAACTATTAAAGAACACATGAAGACTTCAGGAAGTGGCAAACCAATCTAACACTTTGATTATGACAGTTTCACAGGTGCTTGCATTTTCCAAACTCATCAAACTGTAGACATTAAATATATGCAATTCTTTGTACTTATACCTTAAAATTGTCTAAAAATACCTGGCAAGGCCATTTCCTTCTCATCTCCTTGTTTCTAGGCTCTCATAGCTAGTTTATGTCTATTTTTCATAGAAACTTCAAAATCTACTTGACTGGCTTCATAAAACAATTTAATTATTTTATTATAGTTATGCTAAATTTGTTATTAAGATGGAAATGAACAGCAACTTTATAGTGTTTGCTCAACTTATACAAAATCAAATTTAAAAACCTCATGTTTACTTTTATACTTTCAGGAGTTGTGTGTTACTTTTTAAATCTTGTTTCATTGAAAGGTCCTGTGGTGTTTCTTCTTTTTCTATAGATTCAAGTAGTTTTCAGGGCATCTATGAAGGGCTGAAAAAATTTCCCCTGGGAATTGGGAGAATAATGCTCTCCACTTACACTGTGAAAACTGCAACACTTTTTTGTGGCTTTGCTAAGCAGATGTTCTCATTACCTACAATAGCTGTCCTCTTCATAGAGCAAACAGATGTGCATGCTCAAGGTCTAATCCACCTATCACCTCCCCCACTCACCCCCCCCCACAGAACAGAGTCCGTCTCTGCTTTCTGTTTTGTTCTGTTTTATCCTTCCATTACATTATATTTATGTCTTACAGGCCCAAATACATTTAGAGCTGCTCACATTTCTGTTATAGCATAGTGATTACGGAAGTGTTCATTTCTCAGTCTCTGTATAATTTTAGTCAACGTTAATTCTCCAGCATCCAAAACCATTATTCTCCTCTGGTAAATATTCAATAAATATATTTTGAGTAATACTGGAGGAAGGAAGAATAAATGTAAAAGTCTAGTCCAATAGTAACCATGGTCATTCTTATAAAGAATGTGGACTCTAAGGTCAGGATACTGGAGTTTCTTTCCCACTTCCTCCCTAGAAAGTGTATTACATTGGCCAGTAACCTTCTGAGCTCTGTTATACTCATATATAAAACATAGGTAAATTTTCATGGGATTTTTCTATTCAGACCACGTATAAAATTCTGAGAATTAAATATAGATCAATAGGTCATCTTTTCCCTTCCACTTCTACCCATAGGCTTGCTGTTGAGTTCACGCAACAATTTTCCAGGAAGTCATGGGATACAACTCTCTTATTTGTTGGGTCATAGTACAGAACCGAATCTACTGTGAGTGTCTCCCTCTAAAAACACCTCTGTGGGTGAAATTCTCCAGTGAAGGTAGACAATTCCAAAGAAACAGGAACTGTGGTGTCCTCTGAGTTCGCTACATATAACCTTCATTGTGCAGAGGCAAGTTTGCATTAGAGGAAAGTGTAGAATATATTGCATTCTGCGCAGGAAAATGCTGTATTGTGAACAACAACTTAGCAGTCTTCATACCCGGGCTTTTGTCCCAGTTTTTGTGCTATTTCCCCAGACAGAAAATTAATTAAATGGCCTTTGGCTAGGACTCTTTCTCTAGAGTCAGCTTTTTTTTTTTTCTCATTTAACGTATAGAGATAGGGTATTCAATTAACCCAATGCCTGGCACATTGTGTATACTCAGTACAGTTTTGGTGAGTCCTGGAGTAATCTTTGGATGAAGGTTATTTTCCATTATCATTAATTTATGAGCATATTGGCAGTTGCTGTGTTGCTAATACTGGCAATGAGCAAAGTCTTCACTCACAAACTACAGCAATACATCATGAGAATTCAGTAGTCCCTATTTTGAACATCTTCACCCTAATCTTCTAAGACTGGTAGAACACACACACACACACACACACACACACACACACACACACACGAGAGAGAGAGAGAGAGAGAGAGAGAGAGAGAGAGAGAGAGAGAGAGAGAGAGAATTTTTTGCTGCAGTTCTTCCATTCTTCACTATTTTAGAACCTCAGACCTTTATGTGTAGTGTGTGTGTGTGTGTGTGTGTGTGTGTGTGTGTGTAAGCCTGGGCTAAATATAGCTACTCTATTCTTTGTGTTAAGCTACTTAAGGGAAAGGATATTATCTTTCAATTAAAAAAAATCTCACCAGTAAAAGTTATTATGACTAGTTCCATCTCAAAACTATGTATAAATTAGGAAGTTAAAAAAAACTCTTTGAAATAAGTTTATTAAAAATATTCTTCCTGAAATAATATTTTCACTGACCTAGAAAATTTTTGCTAGTTGTTGTCACAGTCAACATTTCTTGCTGATGATGTATGTGGTGCTGATGGCAGTAAGCAGGAAAAGCTTGAGGAAATATACTCAGTGTTGATATTTCACTGAAATGAATATAGCACTAACATAATCATAATTTATTTATGTTTTAAGTAAAATTCTGCTTTTTTTTCAGTGTCATTCCCTTAAGCCTGGCTCTTTATGGTCCCAAAGCCTGAGTGAATTTACACAGCTGCTTTGAGGCTTTGCATATTTTCTTGTTTTTAGGCTCTTTGATTTTTAAATAGAAGTATTTTTACACTAAAATAAAACAGAACTATTAACAACCCTACAGCTTAAAATGCCTCAGTCTCTGCCTTCAAAATCTTGCACATCCTTTAGAACCTACAAAAAAAGATTGAGGACAAACTGTCAGGATTTCAGAAAATGATAGCAGAAGTGCAGGTGTTAATACTAGAAAGCCAGCTTCAGAGGAAAACCGTGCCTGGGAAACGTTCTGGGATCCTTTTTCAGGCACAGGCGCCTCTGTATTGCCATCATTTCCGTATGATTCAAGCAGCAAAGTAGAATGTTTTCCGCATGACACCCAGCCAAAAGACAAGCAGGTTGCCTCCTGACAGAGAGACCATTTAATTCAGATGCATTCATTTACACTAGCGCCGGGCCCAGGCACAGTAATGCTAGGAAGTCATCTCTCTTTACCTTGCTTACAGCAACTCTGACCTGGAGAACCATGGGTGCACCCTATGTCAGGGGAGTGATGGAAGCCACACTTGGTGACATCAGTGACATCTGGAAGAAGAAAGAATTGTCACTGTGAGCTTTTCAAAGACTCCTGGAGACTAAGTGTGAGACACAGAAGGGCAGGGTGATTGGATTACAACGAACAAGACAGCAACCATCTGTGAGCGATGCGTAGGCTCCTGAGTGCCAAAATGAACATCCTTATTAGACAACTGATTTCGCGTCCCATTTGTAGTTTGGTCAAATTTGAAAGATGAGTTGATGGTTTGTAGACAGCTGCAAATAGTCTGGGACCTGGAATTTTCCCTGGCTGGATAAGTAATTACCGCCCCAAGGTTACATTAGAAACCTAGGTTTCAGTTAGGAGGTCTTGAGAGGGCCCCAAAGGATTGTGCTGCCACACATGATGAAGCACTGCTGGTCCCGTCCATTTCATTTGCAAGGGCCACAGAATGTCTGGAGAAAGAAATCACTAGTCTCTTTCACATTATGATAAATAGAAAAATTCTGACTTTCTTTGAGGAAGCAGAAGGCTTCCCGTGCTTTAAGATAGAGAACAGTTTATTATTTAAACAGAGAGGCGTTTGCATGAAGAGCCAGGATGCAGTCCTGGCACTCCCAGAACCCCAAGGCTCCAGAGCCAGTCTTCTCTTACCACTATTCACCGCCTGTCTTCCCAGTGGCATCAGTTTAGCTGGGAAATTACTTGTGCTCGGTCATTTTTATCCCATCACTGCATTAACTTAACCTTCCAAAGAACAATACGTACCCGTATGTGTAAAAACATAGGGGTGGGAATGGCGCAAAGGGTATCTTCAGCAAGTCTAGGGCATGATATTGTTTGCCGGATATGTGAATTTGTCATTATGATGCACACAAATAGCACTATCAATGTTCTTTTATTAAGCTTCCTCAGACAATTCCTTCAACATGTGGCTGCCTTGTTCTAAGCTTATATATGAGTTCTCACAAAGAACTACTCTTCTGTTGGCCAACACAACTCTCTCCTTCAGACTTTGACACATGGTCTGCATTCAGTAAATGTTGACTGACAGTCCCAACCATATGCTCTCTTTGTAATAGCAATAAAGAGGGCAGGAAAAACCTCTCAGAAGTCAGAATCCAGGTCATAGCAAAGGACTGAGCCTGGCTTGCCCTCCTCCCTCTGAACACTTACAGAGCATTTCCTATAAGTTCAGATTCCACCTGAAATAGTCAGTTAAATAGTAGTCACCCAAAAACTACTCTCCTGGGAAGTTGGCACTATACTTTGGGAACCAATGGCTGTGTTAATTTTATTATAATCTGTCACTGAATGAAATATTGAAAAGCAGTAATTTTGTATAATTGTACTAGAAAAATGAGGTGATTAGGGGCATATATTGGATGAAGATTGTATGTGTGTGTTCACGCTATCTACAAGAACAAGTATTCTTCTGTGGACTACTTGTTATAGTTTGAAATGTCTTCCACAGGCTCATGTGTTTGAAAACTTAGAACCCAATAGATGACGCTGTTTGGGGAGATGGGACCTTTTGGACATGGGTCCTAACTGCTAGACACACAGTTAGGGCTTATGGATTATAACTGACCCAGTCCTGGTCCAAGTCTCTCTGTGTCTTGCTTGTTTCCACGTAACAAGCAGCTGCCTCATACACCTGCCACTAAAGATCTGCTATTTGCAATGTCTTCTCCACCAAACAGGACTGCATCCTCTCAAATAATGAGCCAAAATAGTGTCTGTCTGGCATTTGGTCACAGCAATGAGAAAAGGAAGTAATACACTATTTCTATGATCTATTATGACAGGAGAGATAGCACACACGCACACACACACACCAGCTCCAATTCTATTTTCTAAGCTCTCTATTAAGTTAATGAAAGATACATATTGTAGGCACATATTATAAGCACACATTACATATATATTCATTAAAACAATATTCTAGGTAGATATGCATATGTCACAAGCATAGTATATGTAGTCATTAAAAGCATCAATACAATAGTTGAGGAATAAAATTACAAAACTCTTCATGTTCTTAAATTCTAAATTGTGCCCCCTGTCATTTTGTCATAACTAATTAGCTGTTCTCTTTGTGGTGGAGACAATCATGAACTTCAGCTATCAAAGAAATATTTTCAAGATGATAGCACACAATTGAGAACTCCTCGTTAAATGAAAAGGAAAAATGAGTTCAGATCCACAATTGCTAACACTCAATCTTTAGGGCCAGATATGGTTCCAAAACAGATTATTTAAATTTTTGTTAATTTAAATTCACTATATCATATCACATGCTGATGTGGTCTGGAATTTCACTCTGTGCTTTAAAAAGTTATAAAAACAGCAAAATATATTAATTTACCAAGAGGGAGATAAATAAAAGCTATAAATATTTATGTAATTTTAGTTTTGCCACCAAATTAATTTAGCTCATGTAATATACTGCCACTTAAGGGTTATAAAAATAGTTCTCATAACATTTAGATTTTGAATTCACTGGTAAGGAATTGTGGATTTTTAATTCACTGATAAGGAATTATAGACCAGTATGGATTTAGTCATAAGAATCTACAGATATTTGAAGATAGAATTCTTGTTAAATTTACTTTGGCCTAAAGCCGCTTCTGTACCTAGCAAACTGCTAACTAATATGTGAGCAAGTCTTAATGTAACCAGTAGCATATGCTTTAAATAAGTAGCTGGGTCTTAGCCAATCACAGGAGCTAAACTTCATCCAATCACAAGTTGCCAAAAGATCAGACCATGTCCGTATAAGGCAAATATCTCATCACACCATTCTCAAGTAAGGCAGAAGCCAACTGCAGCCAATCAAGCTGTTTTTGCACTTCCCTTTTCCATCTAAATAATACCTGCTTACATTGCTGGTGGAACTCTCCAAAGCTCTCCTGGTTCTAAAGGCTGCCCAATGCATAAATATTACTTTGCTCAAATAAATCAGGTTAAATTAAATTTGTCTAAAGTTTTTTTCTTTCATATTCCAATGCAATCTTAAATGATGTGGTGAAGATAAAGACACTCCTTTAACAAAGTCAGGTTGCCAAAAAGAAATACAATGGTAAAATTCCTTTGTTCCTCTGCCAGGATTGAGTGAAACATTTGCATTCATGTTTTCTGTTCCTTCTATTAAGCTGGCTTTGCTCTGTAGGACTGGCCTTGTACTGCTAGTTTTATGGATTCTTTCTTACCTGTGTCTCCCTTTCATACCCTTATACCACATCTGTTCTTTACTGCCTTTTTGAAATTAAAACAAGAATACAAGATATCACTAAATCATGAAAAGTATTAAGGACAAACGGATTTCATTTTATTTCAAGGAACCATGGAAATAACAAAGTAGTGGTAATTTTCTTTCTGTTTATAGCTTTAATGGAATTTTCTTCACATTCAGGCTTATGATAAAGAGAAGATATATGTCTATATACATGAACACATGTTGATTTTAGTGTTTCAGATTTCCTGAGTTACAACTTGTCTCCTGAAAGATGGTCACAATCAGGGACACTTTTTCACTGGGAGATGCCATTAGAAATTGTTGTGGATGACTGGTTATGAAGAGTTAATCTTTACTACATAAATATAAGTCAGAATTATTACTAATTGGAAATTTGGCCATTGAATATCTCATTTAACACATTTATAAGTCAGTCGACCATGTGCTGGAGCTTAGCCTATGCTTTGTAGATCACAGAGGAACATTAAGAGAACCAAACCAAAATATTTACACTTTCATATACTTGATATAGTTTTGGGAAGGAAAACCTCCATTAGAGAAATTCAAAACAGTGATCAGAGAGTAAGAATAAATATTGACGAATGAGAATCCCAATCCAAAGACTATGAATGAGATTTTTCAGTTGGATGCAAATACAGAGTGATGGAAAGGAGAAGAAAGGCATTCTAGTTAGGACAAAGTACAGAGAAAGCAGGATCAAGAGGAGGAGAGCTGTCACTGAGAGTAAGGGTAGAACCTGATGAAGAGGTGGGATGTGGCGTGATGGAGCTCCCTTGCTCACCCAGGAGCACCGGATTTGGGCTCAGGGTTAAGGACCACTGTTCTTGAGCAACTTTAGGGAAGACAAAATCAGCATATGAGGAAAATAATTTTAACAACAATAAAGAATAAAGGAGAGGACAGCTATTGGAATTTGCTTGGCCACTGAGCATAAAGAACTAGATTTTTAAAAACATTTGTTATAGAATGGACAGATGTCATCATGAGGGACTGAAAAAAAATGAATGCAAAATAAAAGAGAGCAAAAATGACTTCCAGATTTTGTCAACAAATCAAAGTGACAAGAATGGTAAGATTCTGAGCCAGGCATGGTGGTTCTGGCCTACAATCCCAGTATTCAGGTAGTAGAGACAGGAGGATCAGGAGTTCAAAGCCATTCTCAGCTACATAAGTGAGTTTGCGGCCCGCCTGACCAGGGTGAGACTATATCTCAACCACCACCAACAACAAAAGAGTGGTAGGATCATAAAAATGGAAAACAGGAGCAAACTGTTGGATTCAACATGATACATTTTAGGATAAGGGACTGGGGACATGGCTCTGTCAATAAAGCACTTGCCATGCAAACACAAGGACCTGAATTCAGATCCTCAGCACCCATATAAAAACCCAGGCACAGCAGCACATACCTGTAACCCCAGTGCTGGAGAGGTAGAGCTAGGAGGATCCTAAAGGCTTGCTGAGCAGTCAGTCTAGCCAATCAATGAACTCTAGGTTCCATGAGATACCTTGTCTCAAATAACAAGGTAGATAGCAATTGAGGAAGACACCTGATGCTAACCTCAGGCCTCTACATGCACACACACACACACATGAAAATACACATACAACATATACATGTACACACATACACATACACACTACACACACATACATTTCAAGGTCAGTTCATGCTTCAGACAAGAATCACCTGAAGACCTTGCTAAAACATAGATGAGCTGGGCGTAGTGGTGCATGCCTTTAATCCCGGCATTTGGGGAGCAGAAGCAGGCTGATCTCTGTGAATCAAGGCCAACCTAGCTTACACAGTGATTTCCAGGCCAGCCGGGGCTGCAGGGAGACCCTGTCTCAAAAAGAACAAAAAACAAAAAACATGCAGATAAAACACTTCAGCCCACAGTTTGATTCAACAAGTCTAGGGTAAACCCAGTGTTTGCATTTCTGGGTACATTTTGAGAGCCATTAGTTTAAGTGTGCCTTCCAAGACAACTAATGATGGTGAAAGTGGGAATGGAGATGGCAGTGTTAGAGTAGCAAATAGCCCCTTATGTTTAACTGGTCAAGACTATAAAAGCTCTAGTCCATCTGTTGGAAGACCCACCTTTCCAGTTTCACTGGCCAATCATCTGGACTACCCTGAGAAAGGCAGGTTCACCTTACCTTATGCTAAATAGAAGGCTGGAATACCTAGTGTATTAATGAGATGGTAAACTTTTGATGCCTGGAATCTACCCTCCCAGGGCAGAACTTCTGCACCCGACCGTAGACATGTAGGTCTCTGTGTCTTCCCCTTTCTGAAGAATTCAGAAAAAGCATAATCTCTCCTCTTCTGAATATCTCTTTTCTAAATATGCTTTTTTTAATGCTTTGGGCTGCCCTGGCATTGTGTATTTCTTTGCTTTTTCCCCAAAGCTTCCTTCTCCCAACCATGTGGCTGCCAGTCAGCCATGTGTCTGACCTCTAGGTAGGCTCTAAACCTACATGGCTTCATGGATTTCTTTCCTTCTCCTCTCCATTCTCCTCCTCAAGGCAGCTTCTGAGATTACCAGCTCACCTCCCCTGAGGCTTTTCCTTAAAATTCCAATAAAATTGTCCTAAAGCATCTGTTTGGGTTCATTCCTAAATTCTTTTATGAATGAGACTAAGAACCCTCTAGGGGATACTCCTTCGTCCCGTTCCAATGGAGGTGGCCCATGCCCATTACTGAAAGACACTTTGCTGTAGAAATTTCTGATTTATAATGCTTTCCATCATTCTAATTTTTTATGTCATTCAATCCCTCATATATTGTGGACAAAAAAGTAAATAAGCATTCAACGTCTGGCAGAGACAATCAATGGAACTAAAAGTTTCAGAAATGAAAGCATTCTGAAAAGAGAATGGGTGTGTAAGGGAAGATCAGAGCACATTGAGGGATGGGACAGAAAGATGCAGGAGAGAACTGCAATCAGGCAATGAGAAAAAGAGAAAAAACTTCTAAGTACTTGACAAGCTAAGCATTTCCTCTCCTTCTCAGTGAAGAAGCAAAAAGGTGGAAAGTAAAAAGGAAAAGTTGGTAAGTCTACTTTGTATTTTAATTATCGTTAAGTACCCAGGTGCTTAAGTGAAGAGTTTCATGTACATATAAATTACTTCTGTGCCCTAGCATATTTGTGGAAATCTAAATGAGATGTTGTTCCATTTAAAATTTAAATAATTCTCTTGAGAAAATGCCAACCAGATTGCTTCAACTAGGAGCCAATGCATAAACATCTATTTGTTATTTACTTGTTAATGGGTTCAGTATCTTGAGTAATTTTTTTTTTTAATGAAAACTAAAGTCCTCTGTAATGGGATTTGATGACCCCAAGTGATATTTTTAAAAGTAAACAATATTGCCATAAATGAAGAATATAGAATTTACAGAAAAGCTTTTCCTTCCTTTCAAACAGAATAATTGCAAAATGTGATACATTATTGTTCCAAAAAGCCTCAGACATGCCTTCGCTTGCACTTTTTACCAAATGGCAGGTTCAGATCCACGAAGACAACTTTTTAAAAAAATGGTGAGTCAGTGGAGGAAGTTTTCCTGAGACTCTGGTACACTGAGGATGATTAGGAACTTGGCTTTGTTCCACAGGCTCACGCTGATTGAGTCAGCCTGGGCTTTGGCAGGCAGCTGCTGGCAGAAACGCACCGTCATTTCACATTTCCTCTATTGCTATTGGAACTTACCTCTTACAAGCATATTTTGAAGTTAAAATGGTGTGGGGTCAGGGAAGGTTAAGCAATCTTTAATACTTGAAAATATACAGCACCTATGCTCCAATTGAAGGAAAATTTGGCTAAAACCAGATTATACGTATTTTTTTAAATGCCCCTAGAGTTTCTTGGACATGAAATTGTTTTTTGAAAACAACAATATGATGAGTTAAGAGTGAATGAATCAGAAACATACGGATTAAATTTTCCCTGAAATTTGCATGGATTTGGAAGTCATGCAAAAAAAAAAAAAAAAGCACACTTGGCAAGATGCGTTTGGATTTTGCTGAACCAAAAACATTTGAGAGATTGTCTGAGGGGCTTTGGTGGACACAAAATGGTACCAAATTCTTTCACAAACTGCGCTGCAATATAAAAAGAGGGATTAAACGTTACCTAATTGAAATTTAATGAAGACATGGAATCCTGCTTGAGCAACATCGAGCAAGCTTCACAGATAAGTACCAATATTTAAAGGATACATTGAAATCAGAGACACTACAGACCACCAGTGCTCTGTACCCACAGGCGCTGCAGGGGTATAAGCTAATATACTGCAAGGGTGATTTATTTCCTGGCCATTTTCTCCTTCAACATAAATGAAATTAAAATAAGAAAAAGTAACAACTAAAGCTTAGTTTTAAGAAAAACACACGGTGCTGCTATCTATGTTCATGTTTACGTTTGGTTTTCCTCTGTTTCAGTTATAGCTTGTCACTAAGACTGAGCAAAGCGTTGGGTAGAGCTAGATCCATATTAAATGGTGTTTTAACAGGTCAACATAGCTCAGGTTACTTTGTAAGCATTTATAAGGTCATTAACCAAATGATAAGTGAGGGAAATACATGCTTTAACAAATAAAAAGCAAAAAATGTCTGTCACATAGTCATGGTGCTAAATATTTTTCAGACTCAGGAAAGATCTTAGTGTAACATTTCCCTCTTCACCTTATTCTGAGGGTTCAAAAACTAGCTTCTCTGGGGATTTGTTGCTGTTTTGTTTTTCCCGGTGGTTGGGCATGCTCAGTAAGCCCTCTACCACTCAGCTACATACTCAGTCTCAAACTAGATTCTTGTTCATATATGATCTTATTTTTGTTGTTGTTGATTTTGGGGGTTTTGTTGTTGTTTAGGTTTTTTTTGGTCTTTTTGAGACAGGGTCTTCCCATAGCCCCAGCTGGCCTGGAACTCACTATGTAGACCAGGCTGGCCTTGAACTCACAGAGATTCACCTGCCCCTTCCTCCTGAGTGCAGGGATCAAAGGCATGCACCACCACACCTGGCCTATATGATCTTATTTAATAACAAACTATATTGATGTGGTAACTTTGAGAGTCACTAAAAAAAGTCATTTTGTTTAAAGCTTAGTTGAAAAGAGGATTTAACCATGAGTAGAATGCAGTGAGATGTTTGAGGGATGAAAATCTGAAAGCATGATTATCTTTGTTGCTTTTAATCCATGAGCCTAAAATTTAAATTCATACCATGGACACATGGAAGAACACCAGAGGTGAATATTTATACTACCTTTTGTATTGACACTGACCAAGTGAATTTTCTCTTTCTTACTGGGATGATGGAGTCTAGCTCTTCAAAAGAAAGGTCCTGAGAGTATAAAATTTATTCTAAACCCTCCACCTCCTGGCCAATAGGCTAGCAATAAAGATAGTTTTAAAGCAGAATTCAAGAGAAACTGGGAAGGTTTTTACAGGCAGATCCTGATAAGTGTGTTCACTGTTGCTTGGGCACATGAACTTTGACTGCTCACCTAACATTTGAGATATTTGAAAATCAGTCTTCTTGTTATAGTAGCAAGAAAGGCCCCTTAAGAAGAAAAACTTCCAGTCAAGTTTCTATTCTACCTATTCAAGATTCTATTCTTTTCCAGAAAGACAATAGAATCTCTTTCCAGGGTAGAGACCTAACATTCCAATTAGACCAGGTCAATCATCTGGCTCAGGGACCACCCCTAGGAAGGTGGGCTCACCTTGAGTCACGGTGAAGAGATAGGCGAAATAATTAGTTTTTTAATGAGATTATGTGTTTTTTCCTCCCCAGAATTCCCACCACTAGAGAAGTAGTTTACCAGGCAGCAGACAGGCAATTTGTAATTCTGCACGTTCTACTGACCTATTCAGGAAAGCATAACCTGGCCTTTTCCTCTTCCCCAACGTTTTGGGTATCCTTACTCTTTCTCTACCACTTCCTCCCTGTCATGTGGGTGCTAGTCTGCCATGTGTCTGACCTCCCTGCCTGGTTAAACAGCATGTTTTTTTCCTTCTCTCCTCTACTCTCCTCCTCTAGGCCACTGCTGAGATTTACAGCTTGCCAATGAGATCAAGAACTCCAAGAGGAAACCCCAATTTCCCTTGTATCATCCTAACTTTTTAACTCTAGAAATATCATATATTGAAAATGTGAGCTTGTAAGTAAACAGCAATGCAACAGTGTTTAGGTTTACTGAAAACACGGTAAGAGAAACCTAAGCTAGAAATGCTGACTTTCTATAGGTCCTTTTATAGAGAAAATATGAAATCCACTGAAAGGGGTAAGTCTTCAGGTTCATAGAGCAAAAGCCCTGAGATCTTTGCAAATGTCCAGATTTGTACACTGCACCATATTATACTGCTTTCCCATAAAGCAAAAGCAAACCGTGCAAATGAAGCCATAGTATGTCTTCAGACACATGACAATTTCTTTTTCTCAGCTACTGAGTATTTACTGAATCTTGTACTTGCTGTACTTGCTGTACGGCTCCCTGTGTTTTCTTGCTTCCTTACAGCACATATAAGGGGACTGAATTGCCTCACAGTAGAATATGAATGCCACCCACAGGTTTCTGTGCTGTATGTTTGGTCCCCAGCTGGTTGCACTACTTTGGGGGTTGTGGAACTTTACAAAGTAGGACCTCACTAGAGGAAGTAGGTCATTGAAGGACTGGCCCTTAGATATTGCTCATTCTCTCTCTCTCTCTCTCTCTCTCTCTCTCTCTCTCTCTCTATCCCTCCCCCCCTCCCTCCCTCCATCCCCTTCCTGTCTGTAATAGAATAAAGAAGCACATCCACTGCTGCTCCTGCCACCATGATGTTCTGTCCAAGCCAAGCAACTATGTGCTGACCTCTGAAACCATGAGCCAAAATAAAGCCATCCTGTTTGTATGCTGTTTTCTGACATTTTGGTCAGAGCGACAAAAAGTAATACTCTCACAGAAGGGACCCACCGTAAAACCCAGCAAACCATTTACAATGAGTCAGAGGTTTCTATATCTATGACTTTTTAAAACTTTAATTTCTTTTTTTTTTAATACCAGTTTTCTTCTTTACTTCCATTTTTGGTCTTAACAACTATTTTCATTTCTAGAGCTTTTTTTTTTTTTTTTAAATAAAGGCAATCTTATTCTCTTTGCCAGGTTTACTACATGTGCCACGTTGGAGAGAGGAAAGGCACTGCATTGAGGGGCAGCCAGTGGATGAGTGAGCATCGAGGCTCCCAGATAAGCAATGCCACTTACTGCCCATGAGCTCCACAGAAAATATAAGCCAGGCTTGAGCCTCTGTCTGGATATTACCCATCTAAGAGTGCTTTCTACTCCCTGTCCCACCCCTACCTCAGCCAAATTCATAGGTAGTCTTTCTTTCATTTCTTTAAAAAAAATTTATTATTTTTATTTTATGTGTATGAGTGTATTGCCTGCATGTATGTGAGAGTACCCATGTCGTGCAATGCCGTGGAGGTCAGAAGAAGGCTTCAGATGCCCCTGGAATTGGAGTTAAGGACAGAGTTCATAGCTGCCATGTGGGTGCCAGGGAATCAAACCCGGGTCCTCTGCAAGAGCAGTCAGTGATCTTAACCACTGAGCCATCTCTCCAGCCCCCATAGGTAGTCTTTCTGTGTTCCTGAGGCATCTTGAGCATTGCCCATCTCAGCTCTAGTCACTATTGTGGTTGCCTGATAACATATTCTTACAGTTATTAAACTGTATGTCCTGTAAAAGCAACTACTACATCTGACCTAGTCTGTTCATTTTTATAATCCAAACAGCAAGTACTCAGAACAAAGCAGTAACCAAATATATGTGTATATATATATATATATATATAAATAATATAAATAACATTTTTATGTGTATGAGTGTTTTGCCTTTGTGTGGATGTAATGCCTGAGGAGGCCAGAAGAGGGCATTGAATCCCCCTAGAAATGGAGTTATGAATGGTTGTTAGCCACCTGTGGGTGCTGGAGATAGAACCCAGGTCTTCTGCAAAAGCGGCCAGCATTCTTAACCACTGAGCCATCTCTCCAGCTCCTGCAAATAAATGCTTTTAAATACATGAATAAACATTTCATGATGAGTTACCTGACCTGCAAATAACACAGTTCTTTAGAATTTAATGTTTGTTGATGGACCATCAACATTTCAAAGTATGAAACTGTAAAGAGTATGTGTAGAGATGTGTAGAAGTTGAACAACAAACTTAAATGTCATCAGCAGACATCTAGAGGAAAAATTTAAAAAAAAAACTTTAAAAAAAATTTTTTTTTAGAAGAAGCATTTCATTACAGCTTTAACATGCTCAATAACAGTTTCCCGAGCAAAGATACATCTCTTTCAAAAGTGGCTATAAACTTTTTAGGTTCACTGTTGAATTAATACAGTTATACAATATTGAACTAGTATAAGCCCTGCAAGACATAAAATTGAATGAGTTTTTAACCTTTAAAATAGATCTCCATTTCATTTTAAAATATACTCTTTCTTACAGAAAGACTCATTGTTTTGGCTAATAACACTGAGATGTTGGTGCATGCATCTCTAATCTGTATGTCTCTGATTATTACTACTCTTTTTAATGTATGATGATTAAGATCTATTGTATGAAATGCATAAAAACTCAATAAAAATATACATTAAAAAATAAATTCGCCCTTGCAATTTTTCTAGTAGGGTCAAAGGTCATTTTTATTACAAATAGATCCTGTTTCATACCTGTAGACTTCGTCATTGGATGCACTAAACAAAGTACTGTACTTATATTGACGGACTTAAGAGAATTAACTGATCTAAAATGTTTAGTACCTTGTTAACTGGTGAGCATAGTTCCTTGCCAACTAAGAAAGAATCTGAGAATACACCATATCCTGTGCGCACATTGGCTGATGCCTGGGTGGAGGACCAGCCTGATAGAAGAGCCCAAGAGAAGTGGGGAACATCTTGAGCCCCGTTCTTTGACTTGAAAGTGCTTCTTGATATGCCACAGTGCTTTTATGGCTAGTTTTCGACCTACCTCATTCAGAGTTTATGGTCCCACGGCTCCTATGTAAAAATTACTTTCACTTTGGAGATCCTTTTTTTCCTACTTTGTTACCCTATTTTATGGTTTATCTCATTAAAATGCTTATTGAAGGAAAAAATAAATTTAGAAAAACAAGCTTCAGCAATAGATTCATACAGTTTATTACACAATCTTTTTGGGTTAATTTATTTTTATTTTATGTGTATGGGTGTTATACCCACATGTATGTAAATGCACCCATATCATGCAATGTCCATGGAGAAGAGAGAAGAGTGTAGGATTCCCTGGAACTGGAGTTACAGATGGTTGTTAGTAGCCGTATGGGTGCTGGGATTCAAACCTGGGTCTCTTGCAAGAGCAACCAGTACTTTTAACTGCTAAGCCATCTCTCCATACCCATTTTATATACAATCTTTCATTTTCTTCACTTAGCAACAGGGAATACAGCATTAACTGCTTTTGATTTAATTGAGAAGCCAATTGAGGCTAAATTTTGCTGCTTCAGCATATCTAATGAAATACTCATCCTTAAGTTATCCCGCTTGTGAGACCCAAACTTTGTATCATTAATTCCAACATTTGAACTTACCAATTTTTGTTGTATTACAAGAGAAAGGGCAGTGAATATTTGAAGGTCTGTGTACATAATGCAGTCCAGGCGAGGAAAGTAACAGTGCCAAAAGAGCCGGGGTTTGGCAGAAAGCCCCCCACATGCAATCCATCAAGCCCTGGCAGATTCCCCTTTAAAACATGCTTTGCCTGGATTGGTTTCTCTGTTACACCTCCACATCCAGGCCAGCATACCTCCCTGTCCTGTGTAAGTCTTATAACAACCCCCTGCTTATTTTACCCCATATGACATCCTGCTCACTACATATAGAGCACTAGAATGTCATTTATAAATATGTGAATTCACAGGTTTAAAATCCTCATTGTATCCTGGATGCTCTTAGGGGAAAAAAAGTTTCCATTTTTATTTACTGCACAAATGCATGACTGGCTGTTGTCCTTGTTGACCTCATCTTGATCCACTACTGGACACACTTATCCTGGGCTTTGGTCCTCATTTGGCCCTAAACATCCTATGGTCTCTGGCATCTAGTGCTCCTGGTGCCTGTGATGCAGCCCATTTCATTTCCCTCTCAAGCTATATGTCTTCTAAAGCACTCATGCAAACCACTTTAGCACATCACCTTATTTTACATCTCTGCATAGACCCTATAGCTCCTGTGTAACTTCTTTCTTGCTTGTTTGTCATTTTTCTCACATGAATGAAGCACTTTGAGAGCAGGGGCCTTATGTCTCTTGGGAAAGTTGAAACTCGTAGTTAATGGGTAGTACTTGGATTTTCTTTACATAAAACTAAGGCTGATTACATCCTTAACAAGAAAATCATGTCAGGAAGACGGTAAACGCTAACAAACTCCCTTTGTCTATGAGACCCCCCCGCCATACACAGGCTAATTGGGAAGATCAAATGCACATGAAGTACTGTAAAAACAAAAAACAAACAAACAAAACCCTGTACACAGTCAAAGGGCTTACAGGAGTGGAAAAACAGGGCTTAACACATGAAAACATTTAGCACAGAACCTGAAGTTAGGTGCCAAACTTTGCTCATTGGTTCATATATTTATCACTCATTACTCACTAATCCTTTTATTCGCGCTTTTATTAGATGTGGTTCCCCAGACCCAGAGGGCATTGATAGACAGTGATTATAAAAAGAGCATGTCTTCAGAGAGGGATAAAAAGTAAATCCACCCAAACAGTTAAGGGCTAGAAAAACTAGGCCTGGAACTGGCTGCTTTGCAGCCTTCCAACATTAAACAGTAACAAAGCCAACAAGGAGCTAAGTGGCCCAAGAACAGAATACATGCAGCACAGGAACACTTCTGAGGCGAGAAATTTCAGGGAATCTTGTTGGAAGATTAAACATGTGCTTGATATTGGACTCACTATTGATTTTCAAGAATTTTAGCCAAGCATGGTGACTCATGCCTGTATTCCCAACCCTTGGGAGACTGAAGCTGGCAGATCAGGAGCTCAAGCCCAGCCTTCTCTGCATTGTGAAGACAAGTGTAGGTTTTATGAGAACTTGACTCAACAAAATAAAACAAAACTGAACCAAAACCAACAAAATAGCAACTCTTAAAAGTGAGATTTCAACTTGCAAATATTATTCTAGTTACTATGTGTAAAAAATTACCCAAAAACTTGATGGCATGAGATAATGATTTGGTATTCTAATAAATTCAAAGTCAGGAATTCAAAAACTGGTTAGTTCTCACTTAGGACTGTTGCAGAATTGCAGTCTGATTAGGACTGGGTGGCTGCCATTTGGAGACTTTGCTGGTACCTGGGTATCTACTGTCAGGGTGGCTCCCTCTCAGGTGTCTCAATTTTTCTGCATTATGGGTCCCTTGCAACGACTGTTTACAGTATAGTGATCGCTTCTCTCAGAGTGAGCAGGCTGAGAGGCCAGGGGTGGGAGAGAGGTAATAATACCATCTACAACTTAGAAAGATATACTTGGCTTCTTCTGGACTCTCTTAGTAAGATGAGTCCTGCCTTAATTCATTGTGGGAGGAGGCTAACGGTGTGACTATCAAGGGTTGTGTGGGTCCCTAGGGACTGTTTTAAAAGCTGACTAATATAAACATTGTCAAACATTAGTATTTGCATTTATAATGTGATTACAGGAGGTCTAATGGTCAAAACAGGAATTTTCTAAAAGCAATATAAAGGAGGTAAGAAGAAGTGGGTCTATTGGGAAAGAGGACCAGCTTGGGGGAGTGGGGGAAGTGGGGGATAGGATCAGTACTGTGTAGTCCTGGCTGGACTGAAGCTCATTATATAGTCCAGGCTGACCTTGAACTCACAGAGATTCATCTGTCTCTGCCTCCCAGGTGCTAGGATTAAAGGCATGTACCACCACCCCTGGTATGATCAGAATATATTATATACATGTATGGCAAAGTTATAAAGGAACCCATTATTTTGTACATTAGTTTAAAATTTTCATTTAAAAACACAGAAAAATATTTTGTGCAATTAATATTTGCTATTTAAAAATATTATTATTATTA
>NW_008332852.1:1256571-1278820 GCF_000622305.1 Nannospalax galili
GTCTTTTTGAAGCAGGGTCTCCCTGTAAGCCCCAGCTCTCCTGGAACTCAAAAAAAATTTATTACTTATTATATGTATATTGGTATGTGTGTGTGTGTGAATACAGGAACACCCTTGAAACAGCATATGTGTGGCAATCTGAGGACAACTCTCAGGAGTCAATTCTTTCCTTCTATATTGTGGGAAATCAGGTCATCAGGCCTCTGTGTCAAGCACCTCACTCATTGAGCTATCTCATCTGCCCTAAAACTAATTTTAAAAGGTATTTTTAAATTGGTCTCAGCCATCAGTAAGAGTGTAATAAAATGCATATGGTAGCATCAGAGAATTTAAAAAGTTTTTAGTCATGGACAATTCCAAATATTCTTGTAGATAAGACCATTCACTCACCCAAACATTCCTTTCAATGGCCTCTGTGCCCAGGAGCTTGCTAATGTTCCTGTGAATAATAGGATTTCTGTCATCCTCTCTGTCACTGTAGCCTGGACCAGAAAAAGGTATAGTAGTGCTTTGAACAAAAAATTACAATAAGGAATGAACTCTGTGCATCAATTGCTGACTTGAAGAACAATGCCAAAAAATGTTCAGGAACAGTTGGGCCCATTTCCTGGTAGTTTTCCACTATTCCTCCCGTACAAGCAAAAGTGTACACCGGGGAAGGTGTGGAGCCTTGAAATTCTGAGTCTCACTAGATTTAACCTATACTTTGTTCTTTATCTTAAGACACACACATGATCATACACACATGTGTACACACCCCAAAGACACAGGTATACCCTATAAGGTATTGAGTTGGCAACAAGTTCTGCAGCTGAATTTTGATCTTTAGGTTCTCTGAAAATCAAGTCCAGATGACTCTAAAACAAGCTGATGTAAGAAGGAGAAAAACAGGTTTTTACCAAATTTAGACCTGCTCAAAGCTTCATGGAATCTAATTTTAGAATAAATGAAAATTTCCAAATCTTTCTGGGTTTTGCTTTGCCTGGCATTAGGGAGTGCAATGCTCCAGTAATTTAAAAGGCAGGGGATGAGGAAAAGAGAGGGGCAGTTCATGAAACAACTCCTGAAACTTTCTCTAGAAAACAATCAGAGCAGGTAAAATAACACCAGATAGGCTGACTCTCAACTCCAGATGTGTCCCTAGAAGGACTCGGTTACCTGTAAGAGTAAGACAAAGTTGGGGAGAGATGGCTCAGTGGTTAAGAGCACTGATTGCTCTTGCAGAAGAACACAGGTTTGATTCCCAGCACCCACATGGCAGCTGACAACCATCTATAACTCCAGTTCCAGGGGATCCGATGTCCTCTTCTGACTTCTACAGAAATTGTACCAAACAGCTGCAGATAATACACTCACACACATAAAAGACTGTGAGAGGGTGATGTTTGGTGAAGTTCTTCTGAGTTTTACACTAAATCCAATATATTTGAATATCATCTGAAAGTAAATTAACCCAAACTGCTACTGGACTTAAACTACGTGGGGCCAAAACGATGGTTCAGTGAGTAAAGTCACTTGCCACTACGCTTGACGACCCACGTTCCATCCCTGGGACTCAAATAATAGAAGGAAATAACCAAACCTGAAAACTGATCTCTGACCTCCACATGCATGTCATGGTACACATACACTCATATACACAAATGTGCACACACACAGAGAGACACAAATAAATGTAGTATCAAAAATAAATATTATGTTGCAAAATTGAACATATTCAAAATTTATGAACAGAATCATTCAATAATACCATTTCAGATACCATGACACAGATGGGTGTTCCATAAATAAGTCTGTAAGCTCAATATTTTCATTTCCAACCTGGTGTTCTTGTGAAATTCAATTCTAATGGCTCCTGAACCTGCTTGAGTATGCGCACATTTACATGGAAAGTTTGGTGCAGCATAGACTAGTTATATTTGGGTGTGTGAAAATCTCTGAACAATTTGAGGTCACATATATATACATATATATCTTGCAACAATATCTGATACATTAATTAAATTAAGTTGGTTTGAATAAAGTTCTATAAACTAATATTGTTTCTTCGTCCGGGGTTAAAAACAAAGCTTTGTTACAGGAAGTGAAACTTTATTGCATGAAACTGAACTCACACAAGCTGAAGCCACTCAGACAGTTTCCTTCAAGAAAGCTGGGTCATGCTCTTTCCTGAGAGTTAAAGATTTAGTGTTATGAGATTGCAACTTACCAATAAGAAAAGTAAAACAGTATTTGTTTTGTGAGAAGCTTTGGTCCTCATCTCTCTTCAACTGGAAGTTCACCCAAGCTTTTCTCCATGTTCTCTTACTTTGGGGATCATATTTATTACGTGAGCAGCTTTGGAAAAAGTTTTACAACACATACCCCTTCCTCACCAGGATCATGTAAATTCTCTTTGTTAGCCTGATCATTCCCAGGCCCAGGCACTCTGACAGAAATAACAGTAAAATTCTTTTGAGAAAGGTCCCTACTGTCAATTATTCCCAAGTTTTCTTTGAATAAATTAATCACTTAACTCTCAGTGATGAATATATGTTTAAGGATTACTGAAAGGAAAAAGCATTTTCTTTTCTACCAGACCATCCCCTCGACCTTACCCACAGAGAGAGCACTAGCACGGGTGAAACAGGCAACCTACCAAGATGGCTGGCTAAACGGATGCCAGGGAGGGAACAGATGGCTCGGAAACCACCCTTTATACTCAGAGTCAGTACTTACAAAATGCTAAGACCAGACAATATGTAGCGCATTTGGAAGAGCCAGAGGAATGAGGAAATACACACGAAGATGACATCTACATGCATTTCCACTCCAGTCCTATCTTTCAACTTCAGGATATCAATAAAATATTATCTATATTTTTAAAAACACAGAACATATTATAATTTTTTTCTGTAACCATGTGTCAGTCACTATTCTATATTCAAAATGATTCTGCATAGTATGGAAGTATACTTATATTTAACAAATCCCTTGCAGCTGGACTTTTACCAAGTACATGTTTAATTTCAGTTGCCTTTATTGTTTTATTTTTAATAATTTGTGATCTAAATTCTTTTGTGATTGCAAGTAAATGTTCAAGTAAGGCAAATTACTAAAAGTGGAACTCTAAGGCAATGTTTGTGGAGTATTGAACAATGTACTTCTTGAATGGATTGATAGCTACTGCGTAGAGAATATGAGATCCGAGGCACTGGACCCAGCTCTGGCAATTATGTCTCAGTATGTCATAGAGTCTCCATCCCCAGATGCAAAATTTGGGAGGCAGAGGGAGCAGCCAGGCCAACTCTGAGAGCAACTTTAATTTTCAGCTTTACTTTTCTGATCCTTATACTTTTGAAGTGGAATGCATTAAACACAGCAGAGTTATTGGGAAGTTCTGACCATTAGAACTCAGGATAAGATCAAGCTGCCTAATTTTTATATTGAGGCAGGGAGGTATTTATTGACTTTTTGAAAATTATGTAAATAACTGCAGCCTTGGCCTAAGCACTAAATACAGGCCACCAACTTTTCTGCTAATTACCAAATCAGTTTCTCTTCCTAGTAAAAGTAATTCTGTTTAAATTCTAGGCTAATTTAAAATTAATAAAAAAATGTCAGATGACTAGCTCTAAAGGCTCCTACCTTCTTTTTAAAAATATTTTATTATTTTTATTTTATGTGTATGAGCGTATTGCCTGCATGTGCAGATGCAATGCCTTCAGAGGTCAGAAGAGGGCATTGGATTCCACTGGAAACTGGGACTGGAGTTATGGACAGTTGTTAGCTACCATGTAGATGCTGGGAATTGAACCCGGGTCCTCTACAAGAGCAGCCAGGACTCTTAACCAATGAGCCATCTCTCCAGCCTGGCTCCTACTTTCTTAATCTATGATCCAAATGATGGCATGCTTCTAACAATCTCATTCAATTGAGCCCAAACTATGTCATCTCCATGGCCATACTGCAGAACTATAGAGGAAGTAGTACCCTCATCTATAAAACATGAACAGTAATAGTGTCTATCTCTGAAAACTCATCTAGGAATTCAATAATATAGTTCCTGCTTGGCATATGATAAATACCCAATGCTAACCACACTCATGATGTAATAGAAAGTTTTTTTATATAAACCTCTTTACTTCACTAGTCCGGGAACCTTTGGATTAATGTTTGTATTTCATCTATTTGAGCTCTATTGGATCTAGTTCACTGTCTTGACTAAGAGTAATGATTTGCTTTTGTGTATTACTGTTAAATCCACCTCATTTTGCTAATAATTTTTCCTTACTTAGAAAGACATTCAGCCAGGCCTGCCTGCTGGCCTGTAACCTTAACTACTCAGGAGGCTGAGGCAGGAGGGTAACATGTTCAGGGCTTGCCTGGGCTGCATAGCAAGAAAAATGAAAGAAAGAAAGAAAGAAAGAAAGAAAGAAAGAAAGAAAGAAAGAAAGAAAGAAAGAAAGAAAGAAAGAAAGAAAGGCCCAAGTGTACAGCTCAGTGGTAGAGCACCTACCTACCTTGTGTAAGGCCATGGGTTCTATCTCCAATACAACACACAAAATAAAAAGCTTTAATTTTTTTCTTTATATTCTTGTTTCAGATCTATTTTCAGGAAAACATGCAGAGTGTTGCATACATTAATAATATGACCACATTCAATAATCTTTTAAAATGTTTCAAGTTTCACAAAAGCTTAAAATATGTGCCTTAGTTTCAAAAGATTATTTTCAATCATATCTGTCAGTTTATTAAATAAAACTCCAGACTACACAATTCACTACAGTGTTGAAACTTGGCATTGTACAGTTCCAGCTTGGTCCACCTCCAAGAGTGGCTAGTTATCAGAGAGGCAGAAAATCCACAGCACAGTGTGATTCACCCTAAGGAGATCCTTCAACTCTTCCCAGAGGGCAACTGGACTAAGAACCAAGGCTTTAGTATAAAAAAAATTCATGTTATTGCAAAAGAACTTTTATTAGTGTCCAAAATTTAATACCACATCTTAAATTACTTCAATTCCTATGTGACAAAAATTAAATTAGAATAAACTATCAACATAAATGCAGACATGGCTCTGCACATGTTACAGTGATTCCACAGCAGAGCAGCTGAAAAAATGATGAGTAAGAAAGTGATGCAAAAGAAGTGTAACAATTATCCCAGACACAACAGATAAATCTGGAGGGCTGGGGAGATGTCTCAGCAGTAGGTGCACTTCTGTGTAAGCATGAGGACCTGAGTTTGAACCCCTAGCAGCCCCCTAACAAGCTGCGCATGGCTGTGCATGCCCTGACTAGGACCCCATCACTGGGGATGGAGATAGGTGGGTCCTGGGAGCTTGCTGGCCAGCCAGCAGAGCAGACACAGAAATTCTGATTCAGGAGAGACCATGTCTCAGAGGATAGAGGAAGACATCCAAGGATGTTCTCCTCCAGCCTCCACATGTGCATTGCATGTGAACAACCACACACTAATTTGTGCATAACACATACCACACACACACACACACACAGATCAATTTGTCAATAACCCAAATTATGATATTTTAAGGCCTTGCAGTTTTCCTGCATTTATATCAATAGGATAAAGAAACAAAATTATGTTCAAAAAAATAAATCCTTCCAATCCATTCAATGAAAGAGTACATTTTCTTTAAAACATTAAAATGCTTATTTATTTTATTTCTCTCTGTGTGTGTGTGTGTGTGTGTGTGTGTGTGTGTGTGCACAACTGTCCCCGTATACATGTGGAGGTCAGAGGACTTGGTTTTCTCCTGCCATCTTGTAAGATCCAGGATTGAATTCAGGTCATTAGAACTACAGGCAAGCACCCCTCCCCACTGAGCAATCTAACCAGTCCTACAATATTTCATTTTGAGATGGGTTACTGAAGTGACTGCATTGTATATTGATTATATTATCTGATCCAAAAGCAAAAGGTGGGGGAGGGTAGCTTTGTGTATTTTAACTCCCCTTTTTATCACATCAAATGAATGAAATTTTAAATTTCAGATTTAAAACAATGTAGAGCAGTCAGGGCAATAACTACATTTTGATATCAAACATGATGAGCACAGCCTCTCATCAGTCTGAAGTGCTTTCTAAATTTGCAAAGTGATCAGAACACATAAACGAAAAGAACAGTTCAACCCCAATTTTTGACAGGAAAGCATTTCTGAATTTCATGTGCTTACAGAATCCTAACTTTAATGTTTTCCCATAATGCCCTAGATAATTTGAACCATCATACTGATTTTGTCCCAAAATAAATTTAAAAATAAATTGCATGTGAAATTCACATATTGACATCTAAAGATAAAAAGGAACATGTACGTGGCACTGGATCAAACCAGTTAGTGAGATATAAATTCCCCAATGCATTATGTGTGGGTATAGCAAAATAAAAATAGAAAATATGTTCTCTGTTCTCAGACAATCCATACATACATAAAATTTATAGTTTAAGCCAACAACTCAATATGAGTAAAAGATGCAAGCATCATTGTGAAGGAGTTGCAAAATGGAAACTGAATAGGTTTCTCTCAAGGACAAGCATTGTTTACATTTCATTATTTTTTAGACTGCTATTCATGTCCAATCACCCAAAAGCCATATGTACCTAGGCCATTTTGTTTTATTGGCCCACAAAAAATTTAAATGAATTTTATTATTACCTTCCTTTTCACTGAGAAAAATTCCAGGAAATGCCCACATGAACCACCATTTCTAAAAATATTGCCAATTATGGCTCCTACTGGCTCTTAAGCTGAGGCAAGTTTTGTCCCAGGGAAATTTTATTGGTTTTTCTTTCTGGTTTTTTTCATCCAAGAATACACACACACACACACACACACACACACACACACACACACACAACACACATTCTCTTTCTTCTCTTTTCCTTTTCTTCATTTAAGCATTAGTTCAGAATCAAAATCATTCTCAAATTGTAATAGATCATTGGGTCTTGGAATACACTCACACATATAACATCTTTCCTTTTCTCCCCTTCCTGGTCCATTTTTCACTTTCATATTTATAATTCCAGATTTTCTTCATTTTTCTATATGTGACTTGAAATTCTTTATAAGAAAAGGTCATGGATGAATGGTTAGCTAGCTAGAATTGATTGACAGATCTGAGGAACATAAGAGGAACCAGAGTTGTTTGAGATTAATAAACAAAGCCTATCAGAAGGGAATAGGTTAGTAAAATTAATATTTTATGCAGATGAGAAAAAATACATTCATTAATGAAAATTTAATAAAGGCAGTTTTAAGAGGACAGCCAAGAAAAGCCCTACGACCCCACCAATGAGAGACACTGGTGGCAATATTTTGATATTTTTCTCCCAGTACCTCTTCTCCACACATGATGCAGCCTGGATAGATCCTGACTTCCCCTGCAGCTGTCTTCAGGGCCTTCCTTTGCTGGTCTCCATGTGCAGGACTTGATCAGAGCAGTTGGCATCATCCCGATAGACCCTAAGGGATAAGGCATCACCCCTTCTCATCAACCACGTGTGAAGAAACGACTGCAGAGTGCCTGGAGCTAACAACACGCTGCTCAGAGGTGAGTTCAGTAAACTGATGAGCGTCTGCCTCACTGTTCTCTGTGCTGCTTTTCAAACATGCAGTAAATATCCTTCTATATTCAGTGCACATAGTTTTGAGTCCTTGAGTGGATGACACCTCAGGGTCCTGTGACAGGGTCTACAAACTCTGGGAGCACTTGTAATGATTCACTGCAGCACACATCTAGGGCCTTCTTCCCCTATGCCCACATTTAGGGGCTCACAGCTTCTTCCTCAGGCATTCCTCCCCGTGCTCGGGCCTGATTGCTGAAAATGTCATCGATTCCATATTGTCCACCTAAATTTTCTTTAAAACCATGATTTACTTTGTTATTTTATTTGCTATGTATATAAAACCATGATTTTTAAAATTGCATGTTCTACCAGGTACGTGTGCGTACGATACTGTGTTCTGAATAGCACTACGTAGACCAAGTAGAGAAAGATTCAACTCAGATTATCTGAGGTTGAGCTGCACAGGCACCCACAGCCTTGCTTTTCAACTTTTACTTTTTTGCGACATTCCTGCTTCTTAATTATAAAAATTAATCCAGGATCTGGAAAGCTTAATCACTTCAATGCACAAATCACTGATATGGGTTAGTGGAGTACTGATACTGAGATACTGAGAGTTTATAGAAACGAAACCACTCTGCATTTTTAACAAGGAACGAACAATTCACCCCAAGGTTACATGTCTAATGGTCGTTTTTCAACAATCGGCAGGAAGACTAAAGGGAGCCCTGAGTAGGGTGGATTACCAGTCCAGAATCAGAAAATGATGGTTGAATTGAGTATCTGGAGGCTGGCACAATAGACATCCAAGCTAGCTTCCCCTTATTGCAGCAAATCACTTTACCATATGAACCACAGAAGGTCAAATGAGTCATGAGGATCAGGGATATAAAATACTAGTTCCCAATTTGCTCACTTGCCATTTCTGGCTCTGTGCTGTCTTGGGCATACTTAACTTCTCTGCATCTCACCTGATCACCACACAGTGTGATCTACTCTGAAAAGACACTGAGAAGCCGTTAGATCAAAGCATGTACTCCTGTACCCTTGAGTATAGCTTTCATCCTCCTCCCCTTCCTCACAGGACAGGACGAATATCAGAGTCGATGGCACATAACACCATAGACAAACATTCACTTGACTTGTCCTTCAACACACATCACCTATGTGTTGTGCAACTAACTCTTTGCTCTCCAATATTACAAATGGTCTAACTCTGAAATGTATAAAATTTCCATCTGCTCTTATTTGCACTTAATGCCAATTATATCGCTTGCTGGACATTTTTATTGGCATTGATAGGATTAGGGGTTAGAGATGTATATAATATTTGTGAAAACACAATGAACTGAGTTCTTTGATTACCTCCTTTAATCTTTAGCTGCCTAGGGTGTACTCTGCATGTAGAGAGATTCGAGTTTAGAGCTTATCTAAGTGCACACTATTCAGAAGTTGTATAATTGGAATTAAGATTCTACAGCTGCCCGCTACTGCACACTACCCATGTGAGCTTCAGAACTCTGTAGAGACACCGACAAGTTAAGCATTACTATTGTCACATTACTTAAAAGGTTATGAAACTAATGTGGTATGAGTCACCAAAATGGGAGTGATTCACCAACATCTCTATTGTGAGGACCTTTTGTTCTGCAAATCTTCCCTCAATATAGAAGGAACTAATTTATGATGATGTGTTTCATAAAATAAAACCATAATATGTCATTGTCGATAAGAGAATATACCAGCAATAGCTGATTTTTAGGCACTGATGATTGAGCTATTTAGAAGCATAGGAAGTATACATTTGTATGTGTAGAGTTACATAAATGTTACAAACGTAGTGTGGACACATATGTACACATATGTACACATGCATATATGCTCTGTGTAAATACATATGTATATGGTTGGACTCCCCACATCTAAACTAGTCTTAGAAAAGACTGAGTAAAACACTTGAAAAACAGGCAAGTTAATTCCTTACCTTGTATTCTGTCAAGTGAACGGCAAGCCTTCTAATCACCTTCCTGGTGAATTACCGCAGCACCCTCACATTTGCCTTCCCCTTTGCTGTTATTTCCACAGAAACCACAGAAACGAGTCCTATATATACCTGTCCTCTCTTCTTGACTTTGACTCTGTGTCTTACCATTCATTCAACAAATGTTTCTGAGCTCCTGGTTTGCCAACTGCTATTCCAGGCAAAGCAATGCAAGGCACTGCCTGGGCAAAGACAATCAGTGACTATTTCCACTCTCTCAGCATTTAATGCAATGAGTCTGTGCGGGGTGAGGAAGTAAACTGACCAAACTCTGGCTGGTGGGAGAACGAAGAAAGGAAATCTTTTCCAAAGACAAAGTCAGATCTTTGAGGTACTGAGGAAAATGGTCAAGAAATACACAGAAGACTCCAGAAGAACACAAGATTAAAGGATGTGAACTCATATGGTGTGGGAACATTCCTCAGCTTGTTTTAGAGAAGGGGCTAAAAATTCCTCCTGTACTTTCAGGAGAGAACAGGATGTGGAGACATTTCCCCCACTCTGTCACGCTTACCTGCTTTACGTCCTGTGCTCTGGAAAATACCAGACAACTAGTGTCAGAAATGGATCTTGAGTCCTGAGTCCCAGGATCACACCAGCCTGAGGTACATACTGCCTCAGCTTCTTTAGCCTAGCATGTGCACAGGCCTGAACTGTGGTGTGGGTCCCAGCTGTTCAAACAAGACAGATGATCTGGCACTTGCTGACCTGGCCACCTCACTTGTTCACTCAAATTGTCCCAGTCTTTGGTTTGCCCACAGGCAGAGTGGATAATAACACCCATTCATGAGAATTTTTATTTGTGTGAAGTAAAATTTCACAGCATACTTATAATATTTAGCCTAGTTTCCGGACTTAAAGTGTTCAAAAAATGTGCATAATATTGTTTTGCTTCTGTACACTCCCTCGCCCACCAGATCCATTCTTCATTTCCGTGACTTCTCATTTCGTCTCCTTACCTAACTCTCACATCTCTTGTGTTTATGACTCGTCCTTGACTAACTCACAGTGCCTAGGCTCACATGTCTGGTAGGCAAATGCCATCTTGGCTTCTCCCTAACCCAAAGAACTGTCTGTATGGCCTGGGTTTGCCTGCTCTCCATTCTGGTCTGAAACTTGCATCCAGGCCTTCTGACACGCTTATTCTTGAATGCTCTGTGACCAGTAGAAAAGTACCCAGTGAATAATATGAACACACTGAGAAGGAGAGTGTTTAAGATACATTAGGGGAAAAGGGAAGGAAAACTCAGGATGTGTGGTATGATCTCATCTCTAAAACAATAGCTAGGGGCTAGAAAGATGGCTCTGCAGTAAGAGCACTTACTCCTTTTCCAGAGGACTCAGGTTCAGTTCCCAGTATCCACATAGTAGCTAACACCCTCCCTAAACTCCAGTCCAGATGATTTGATGCCCTCTTCTGGCTGCTGATAGCATTGCATGCATACGGTGCACTTACACACATGCATACACATCATTCATACACATAAAATAAATATTTTTAAAACTATCTTTCATTTAAAAATATTTATGAGATGCTGTGAATATGGCTCACTGGATAAAGCACTTGGTGTTCAAGTGTGAGGACTGAAGTGTGAATCCCCAGCACCCATGTAGATGCCATTGAATGTGGTGGCCTGTCTGTAATCCAGCCCCCCAAGGCAGAGACAGGGTGTTCCTGGAGCAGCTGGCCAACCAGAGTAGCCTAACTGGGGATCTCTAGGTTCAAGTGAGAGACCCTGCCTCAATATATAAGATAGAGAGTGATTGAGGAAGACACCAAACATCAGCCTCTGGCATCCACTTGTCCATGTGCACTCACATCAGCACATACATGTGCTCTCACATACATAAGATACACATGTACACATGCATACATACCACACATGTACACACATGCAAAAATATCTCCATGGACTAAAATGTTTCAGCAAATGCACAGTAACTGTAATGGTTAATTTCATATGCTAGCTTGATGGAGCAAAGCCATCCCTAGATAGCTGATAAATGGTATTTCTGGGTGCTTCTACAGAGCTATTTTCTAGAAGTTATTATTTGAATAGGCACATTGAATAAAGAAGATTTCCCACACCACTGCGGGAGGACATCATCCAATCCCCCCAAAAGTAGCGGAAGGTAAATTGTAGATAGAGGACGTGGCACTTCTTGTTCGGGGGCCTGAACCAGTGCTTATACCAACATCCATCTACCCTGCTGCTTAACCATCATGGGATGTACACCATTGACTCCCCTGGTTTTACTGTTAGATCTTCAGGTTTGGGTGCAACTACACCAGAAGTTTTCCTGGGCCTTCAAGATGCAGACAGCAGACCCTGGGACTTCACTGTCTCCAAAATCTCATTACCTGTCCCCTCATGATAAATCTCCATTTGTCTCTGTGTGCCCAGCCCGTGTGTCTTCTTATACAGGAGGATGCTAACACACTACTTTGTCAATGTATCTATATTTTGAAAGGCATTGCTCTAACTTGAAGTCAACACAAAGACTCTGGTGAAATGCAAAATACAGGTTAAAATAATGATGGTGATAAAGAATCTGCCTGACCTGGATCTTCTACAGCAGCCACCAAGGTAATAATTTTGCAGGACATCAATGTCTTCTTTTATAGAAGCAAACACACTTAGTCATATAAGTCTGAGAAATGCTTTATTACATGAAAACAGGTTTATGCATTTATGTATATATTTGTTTGTTGTTGGAGCTTGAACCCAGGGCCTCACAGATGCTAGGCAAACACACTACTACTGAATTATACCATTAGTCCTAGTTTATTTCTTTTATGTACAGTATCTCTGAAATTTTAATGTACTTATGTCTCTGTGAGTAAATGGGGAGATAAGACAGTAACCTCAATCTTTTTCTATGAAGCAACACCTAGCCTTGGTTTTGAACAGGAGGGGAGCTTTACAAATTTGAGATATGCTGACCAAGGGGAGCAGGCAGCTATTTTGCTCCTTAAATTTTTCAGTTTTTAGTCTCTACTCTTTAATCATTTTCTTACCAACTATTATTGTTAGAAATCAGACTGCTATCCTTAAGCTCAAAATATAAATTAATAACTGTATATTTAATAGTTGTGTAGTCAAATTCTCAATACCCAATAAACTTGAACATAAATAACTTCAGGCTGTTTACAATTATCCCCAAACAAAAAGTCATTCAGCTAAAATAATTATCTTCTGTATTTGGCAGAAATATCTCTTTTACTTAGGAGAGAAAATTGTGTTTTTAAAAAATATTTGATATTTTAAATGTGAAACAACCATCATTATTACTTGGCCTCTTGATCAGAGGCCCAGTTCATTTTCTTCACCATTAAGTTCTGTTATCCTCATCAGCTCCCTCATTAACTCATTTTCACTTGTTCCCCCTTTCTTCGCATGTGTATCTGTGTGTGGTGTGCATATGCATACATGCATGTAAATATGTATGTGTGAAAGAGTGTGTGAGGGTCAGCTGATGTTGAGTATCTGCTTCAGTCACTCTCCATCTTATGTATCGAGGCAGGGTCTCTCACTTGAACCCAGAGCTCATTGATTTAATGTGATAGTTTGCCAGATTTCTCAGGAGATGCCCCTTTCTGTCTTCTGAGGCTGGAAATTCAGGCAGGCAGTGTAGGTTCTGGGATCCCAGCTCCAGTCTTCAAGCTTGTATGGCAATCACTTTACTGAGCTATCTCTCCAGCCCCACTTGCTCACTTCTCCATCCATCTCCAAATTCTATCTCCCTTTCCCACCCATTCTAATATAGCTAAATATATGAAACACAAAATTTGTGAATTTTATGAATTTTTGTGAAGATAGAATGTTGCTTTTATATTTGGGAAAATTATTCCAATTTTTATGCCCCAAATCATGAGAGTTTTGTTGTATAATAACTTTTAAATAAAATATTAGAAATTAAAACATGACTTTTAGAAAAAAAAATTAACTCTTTATAATCACATAGACCAACAGCACGTGATATAATCTAGCAATGAGTTTAGTATGTATGTTTCTATAGTCTGCCAAGCAATATTGAATGCAAAACAAAACCCCCACATTCAGAGAACATCCTAGTGTTACTGAAATGTTCATTTTATCATTCTCTACATTCTCCTGCAACGGGAAATGACTTCTGACTATACTAGCTCATTTGTCATTGTCAAGGATTAAATATAAATCAAATTTGCAAGTTTTTTTTAAAGTTTGCTAGTGCAGAATAATGTCATTGTCAACACCTTAAAACAGTTTATGACTTTGGAATCGTCTCTTTTTTTAAAAAAGCACATTGCCAAACTAATTAAAATTGGGCATGAATATTAATGTTTGAGCTGAAAACAACTGCCACTAGGTGGCAAACAATCTACACATAGACTTATACAAAAAAGAATACTATAAATATATTATATGCATATTAAACTAGACAGTACAAAATATCTGGTTAACCCCACATCTTCCACATACTATTAATAACATTGTCACTTGGAAACATAAATCACAGAGTATAAACAATGACAAATATACATTGTCGGAAGTCAAGTGTTCTTTTGTCTTACGTAAAGTCTTTTTCTTGAAAAGAATGAGCCTAGCAGGTATGCAGCCTTAGAACCTACCGTTTATCAGTATAGGCAGCTAGGATACGGACTTTTAATTTTATTTATTTTTATTTTTATGTGTATGAGTGCTTTGTATACATGTACACCCATGCATGAAATGCCCACGAAGGCCAGAAGAGGGAGCTGGATCATCTGGAAGTTGTTAGCCACCATGTATGTAGGTGCTGGGAAGGGAATTCGGGTCCTTTGCAAGAGAAGCAAGTGCTTTTAACCACTGAGCATCTCTCCAGCCCCTCTAATATGGACTTTTATAATACAACTCAACTGTGCTCTTACGCTAAGCCATCCCTCTGTGGCTGAAGGTATGCCAATGATGAGATACTGGTCCTCAGAGAACCTGAGCTTCTGGTTCTTGGGCTGCTTGGCTGGCTTTATGGAATCTATATTGCCATCAGTGTTAGAACATGTTTGATACAGGAGATAAGAAGCCTTGTTGGGCTTTTCCTTTCTCTTTGAGAGTCAGTGCACTTGGGAGTGGGAAATATGTCATGGTAAACTGAGCAAAAGCTGCTGCTAGACTATGAGGCTTGGATATTTGCACAATTATTTTCAAATTATGTAAAAGTGGCCCCTTATGTTATTGTGCCCAAATGACAATTTCATCTTCTTGAAAGAGGCTGTTCATTCTCATCCTTTTGACCTTGACTTTGGCCACATGTGTTCTGGCAAGTAGGATGTGAGTGAATCTAATGTATGCACTCTCCAGCAAGCAGTTCCATGAGCCATGAACTTCCACCATCTCCCTGCTCTTCCCCTCTATGATGAAAATGGTATGTTTCTAGCACAAGATCACCACTTCTTCAGCCTGGGATCTCAAATAAGAAGCTTCATAGAGAACAGCTAAGGAAACTGATGTGCAGTCAGCAAAATACAGTACAAGAAAGAAGTCCCGCAGGTGTAAGTCACTGGAAGTGGAGGGTCATTTGCTGTTTGTTTTCATAATATCACTGAATAAAAACGGACCAGTAAAATAAACAGTTCTTCCACCTATCAGTGGAAAGAAATTTTGATTTTTCTTTTTACAATGTCTTTTGCCCATTTCTTTACCTATCTAATAAAGATAAAGATATCGACTTCATCCA
This sequence comes from Nannospalax galili, assembly GCF_000622305.1. Taxonomy (NCBI): domain Eukaryota; kingdom Metazoa; phylum Chordata; class Mammalia; order Rodentia; family Spalacidae; genus Nannospalax; species Nannospalax galili. The sequence continues at coordinate 1,271,882 of NW_008332852.1, forward strand.
AATTGGAGGGTTATGAGTTAATGAGTTAATACATAAAGAATACAGAATACTGCATAACCTCATAAAAATAGATATGTTTATTAAAGTAATCTAAATAAACCTAGATATGGTGTCAAGGAGTTGTAAACCCCAGCTATTTGGGGGGCAAAGGTAAGAGAAGTCTTGAGAACAGGGTTTCAAGACCAGTCTGGGCAGCGTAGCACAACACTATCTTTTTAAAAAGTATCTAAAGTTATCTAAAATGTATATACTGTGAAAGAATGAATTTATTGAATGTGTGCTAGACTCTACGGATATTTTATTTAATTACACAGTATCTTTAAAGGTATTATTGACCCTTTTGTTTTATGGAGCAGGCCAGAAAGTATCCTAATTCAAAGTTTCTTAAGTCATCTGTGGTTAAGGACTTGGTTTTTTTCTTTGTTTGTTTTGTGCTTTTTTTTTTTTTTTTTTTTTAGCGTCCCCTTCTTAGTCAGTCATGAATTAATGCTTTTCAAAACTACAAGTGAGTTATTAGAAATCAAATTAAATGAACAAGTTTTTAAAGACGTATAAATAAAATTCTGACTTATTAGGTTCAATATAAAGATAACCAATGTAGAAGATAGCTATTTTATTTAAATGTTTTTGTTGTTTCTTAATTATAGCTAATCAAAAACATGAGTGAAAAGCAGCTTCCCAATATAAACACTATATTCATGCTTTTAAAAAGACCAAAACCCACAATTTGCAATGAGACGTATAAGCTGGCTTTTCACTCATTGGCTTACTAAATATTCTATTCTAACAACAGCTCATAAAGTAGAATCGAATATCACAGAGTTATGTGACTAGAACAGTAAGAAGGGTTTAAAACAATTACAGCATCTTGAGATACTCAATTTTAACTTTTATCCAAAATGAATCAAATGATGCTATATGTTCAGAATTTAATTTTTATCAGAAATCAAATCCAGTAATTTATCCTGCAGAGCTTTAGTTAAATTTAAATGTTTTAAATTAATTTTTTAGATTAACACACAAAGTAATAGGTTTCATTACAGCATTTCCATGGATATGTGTGATCATACTTTGTTCTCATTCATTCTTCTCCCCTGCTAAATGATTTTTAAAGAAGGAAATAAATTCTACATCTAACACTTTTGGATTGCAGTTGGCAGGTAATCTTAAAATACATTGTTGTAACAGGTCCTGCTGCTCCGAAGTAGGCATCCTCGAATCCGTGGAGTCTGTCTGAGTCTATGCAGGACTCATGAGGCTTTAAGTAGCCCTGAACTGTTCCTTGCTCCACTAAGGCCATCCCACCGATTGTGCATAGATGTTGCAGCATTTTTCTAAACCTTAGTGCTCAATTTCTGAATTTGTCTTTGGTAGGGTTTAAATATAAAAAGCTTTCCACAGGTTCCTGTGTTTGAATAATTGATCCTCCAGCTAGCATGCTGTTTGGGGAGACTGTGGAACCTTTGGGACACAGGGTCTAGCTTGTGGATGTAGGCCATTAGGGGAAGGGCTTGAGAGTTATACTTAACCTGGCCCTACTTCCAGTCCAAACATTTTGCTTCCTGAGCCACCAAGATGTGAACAAGCCATGCTACTAGCTCCTATAGGCTGAACTATTCTAGCTGTTATGCCTTCTTTGCCATGATGGGCTGTTCCCTCTATACTGTAAACCAAAGAAAACTCCTCCTCTCTTGCATTGCTTCTGTCAGGTACTTTGTCACAGCAACAAGAAAAGTAACTAATACAGACTTTACAGACCAATGACAAGCAAAGTACTGATGAAATGGTTTTATGGGAATACCTTGAAAAGTATTAAGATAGTAAGTGACAAGAACATATCTCAATGCCAAGATAGACTGACTGGTTTCTTTCAGTATCCAACGTCATTTTTTCTATTAAAGGCTGCTAATCTGTAAACAGGACATCTGAGTAACAGATTCCATTTGGTCAACTGTCTGTACCACGTAAGATCAGGACCATCTGCCTAACAGCGGCCTAGAGGAAAGCACAGAGATGATAACTCATCATACATTTTTTTCCAGTATACTGATAAGGTAATACATATATTGCACTAAATAATTCTGTCTGCATTTTAAAACCAACAATTTTTATATCTCTTTTCTTGAACTGTAAATACGATTGTCTTCATGGAGTTGCGTGTTCTTTGATAATATAAATACAATCATATGTTCTTTGATAATATAAACACAATCATACAATATAAATGTGGTTCTAGAAGTCTATATGCATCCACAATGAATCAACTGGTCATCTTGCTGCTAGTCAAGCCTTGGTTGGCTATGACATATTTAATATCAACCTCTTCTGAATAAGCTCAAGTTCTGATAATTCCCAACAAAACAAAGTTTCTAAATGGAAAGTTTGACACTTATTTGATTCTAGAAATCAACCTACAAGCCTAAGCAGAAGTTTGATTAAAACCAGATTTGAAACTTAGTTCATTGCTTTCATTTAGGATTAGGACATTGTTTTTAAATCTTCAGTTCTATTTAACTCTGAATCCTGTTTGGAAATTCAATGTTTTTTTTTCCTCCTCAATGCATTTAAATAAACTATTCTTCATTTAGGACATGTTTCTGCAAGTTAAGGGGGTTTGCTTAATTATTTGGATTTGCATTGCTATGTTTCCCACCTAATATAATAAACATAAATGTACATCTTTTATTGATGAATTGAAATTACTAAATAATACTTCATTCCATTCTTTTTTTTCTATTTATTTTTATTTTTTTTAAAACTGAGTGTTTTTTTTAACTTTTACAAAAACTTTATTGAGCATGTCATACATGTATATAAGGTGTTTTGATCAAATCCATAAATCCATGCCCACTCACTCTCCTCCAACATTCCCCCCTCTGAAGAGGTAACCCTAAATCTTTTAAGAATTAGATAAAAGCTCCCAAATACTTTTGACATTTTTTAGCCTTTGGAACAGACTGTGTTGCTAAGAGGCCCAAGGACATTTTGACTTTTAGCCAAGAAACTGGCTACTTTTCTTTGGGGTCTTTTTACCCTAACTGCTTAGCCAATTCCTACCTCCTATTTTTATCACGCCATCCTCTGAAGGGGTTACCCAAATTATTGGCTTCTTTCCTTTCTTTTTGCTGTTGTTGTGTGTGTGCTCACTGTGTGTCTGTGGAGAGAAGAGACTGACTTCAGGTGTCTTCCTCTAGTGTTCTCCTTATTTTTTGAGACAGGAACTTTCACTGAACCCAGAGCTTGCCTGTTCAGCTAGTCTGGCTAGCCAGTAAGATTCTGTCTCCTTACTATTCCCTGCTCTTGAGTTCCATGTATGTGTGCTGCCTTTTACTAGTGTGTTGGGATCCAAATCCTGGTCCTCATGCTTGCAACAGCAAGCACTTTACCCACTAAGCCATCTCCCCAAGTTCATATTTTGTTTTTTGGTTTGTTTTTTTTTTGTTCTTTTTTGATAAACACTTTGATACGTATACCAAAACATTTGTTCTATTAAAAATTTAAGCCTGGGAAAATAAAATAGATTAAAGAACATATTACCTTCTCCTTTTTTCTCAAACACAAATGCTGTATGCAAGATTTGAGTTCCACTTTTTGGAAACTTGGCTTTCCTTGGGCGTGGATACATAGTATAATAAGCATAATGGGCTGGAGAGATGGCTCAGCAGTTAACAGCACTAGTTGTTCTTGCAGAAGATCTGACCACCTACATGGTGGCTAACAACCATCCATAACTCCAGTTCCAGGAGCTCGGACACCCTCTTCTGTCCTCCATGGGTACTGCACAACATGGGTGCATTTACATGCAAGCAATATACTCATACATATAAAAGAAGGAAAGAAGGAAGGAAGGAAGGAAGGAAGGAAGGAAGGAAGGAAGGAAGGAAGGAAGGAAGGAAGGAAGGAAGGAAGGAAGGAAGGAAGGAAGGAAGGAAAGAGCCCAAATATGAACTTTATTCATGAAAAGAAGTATTCTTACATGATAAAATATGAGACATAGGTGTTATCTGGGTTTAGTATCAAGAAAGCTTGGCTTTCTCAAGGTTATAATACATCCATTTTTTTTCTCCCATGTACCCCAGAGTTTATTGGGTTTTTTCTCATGCATGTTCATCACCAACCTTAAACACTTTTAATCCTCTCAATTTTTCCTATATTGGTCATTGTAAGTTTAAACAAGAGTAGAGTCTATTATACACACACACACACACACACACACACACACACACACAGAGCAGTGACATTTTAAAATAAAATTTTACTAAATTTATCTATCAATACAAATGTTTTGTGTGTGTGTGTGTGTGTGTGTGTATACATAGATTCAAGTATACACATATATGGGATATTTTCCTTGATTGTGGGAGATGTAAAGTCTTTAATTTTTCTCTTTTGAAGCATATTTCTAATTGACTGTTCCTGCTAACATATATTTATGACCCATTTTATGCTCAACAGTCTTTTATTAGCTGATTATACTCTTTCCATATAACTTGAAATTATCAAATGTTGTGAACACAGCTTCTAAATGTTTAAAGAATTCCATCTGGATTGTTATCAAAATTAGTATCAGTGAACAACTGATCAAAGCAGCAGTTACTGAAACTGATAACTATGCATTAAAAATAAAACATCTTAGAAATGTATCTTTTAATGAAAGAAATGGGGCTGAATCTATGTATGAATATCATTTATTTATGGAATTCAAAGTGAAACTTCCAGTTTTATAGAAGTAAGCACCAAGAAACACAGCTCATTCAAATACACGGATGGAACTGGATGCAATTTGTTATGGCCCTGCTATTTGAGTCTTTAAACTCTGGAGTATTATAACAAAATTTTAAACTGATTTATTATCAAAATTTGTTTTAAAATAAATAATATACTGATTAAGAACTCTTTAGCTTTTAAAACATTTTTTGAGACAAGGCCTCGGTATGTAGCTCAGGCTGGTCTCAGATTCCCATAGATTCCTTTCGCCTCAGCCTCCTAAATGCCAGGATTATGGACAGGTGCTTTTTGGTTAGTTCCCTATTTATTCATTCATTTCTTTATTTAAGATTAATTTATAAAGTAACGGCTTTCCTCGTGGCACTTCCGTACACACTGCATTTTAGCTGTTCCCCTGCCGCTTCTCCCCTTGCTTCCTCCTGTGCTCTTTCACCTCAGTATTCTCCTTCCATTTGAATATACCATGTGTTCTGTTGTCTTCGCCACCTCTCTAAAGGCTCTTTTATAGTCACATGGGCCCCTTTCCAGTTTCCTGTCCTTTACCCACAATTGCTCCCACAGATTCAACAGTTAGGAACTGAGATCCACACATGAGAGAGAAAACACAATATTTCTGAGCCTGAGTTGCTTTACGTAATGTTATATTTTCCAGCTCCATGCATTTTCCTGCAAATTCTAATATTTAATTTTTCCTTATGGTTGAATAAATTTCTGTTGTGTATATATACCACATTTTCATTATCTGTTCATCTGCTGGTAGGTAGACATCTAGGCTGGTTCCGTTTCCTAGCTATTGTGAATAAAGCAGTGATGAATATGGATGTACAAGCATCTTTGAAGTAGGGTGGAGTCCATCAGGTACGTGCCCAGGTGCAGTACAGCTCATTCATATTGTATTCCTACTTTTAGTGTTTTGATAATGCTCAATATTGCTTTACATAGTAGTTGCATTAGTTTACACTCCTACCAACAGTGAGTAAAGGTTCCTCTTTCCCCACACCCTCACCAGCATTAGTTGACATTTGTTTTCTTTTTAAAATTTATTTTTGTTTTATGTGTATAAGTGTTTTGCTTACACATATGTAAGTGTGCCTGCATATGCAGTGCCTACAGAGGCCAGAAGAGAACATCAGATCCTCTGGAACTGGAGAAACAGAAGGTTGTTAGTTGCCATGTGGGTGCTAGGAACTGAACCCGACCGTCTGCAAGAGCAGCCAGTGCTCCTAAATGCTGAGCCATCTCTCCAGTCCATCATCTGTTTACTTGGTGTTAACCATTCTGACTGAGCTAAGGTGGAATCTCAAAATAGTTTTAATTGTCATTTCTTTGATGGCTAAAAATGTTGAGTACTTTTTAAAAATATGATGAAAGTTATTTAAAAAGAGAACCCTTAACTAAGAAGAATTTGTTAACTGATCATTCAAGTTATTGCCTAATTTCTCAGTGCTGTCACCAATATTGCATTCCAAATTGTACCTCCTCCACTTTTTATCAGTGACTGAGAAGTTTTGTCTTGTTTTTATAAACAAAGAGAATATGATTGCAGAAAAATTCAACTCAGGAAAAAGTGTTATTTTGTTTTATAAAGTGTGAGAGGCGATATTACAAAAAGAGATGTGAAAAATGGATAAACACAGAAGACAGGCAGTTTTTAGAGTGTATACATGTGGAAGTCAAAGACCGGAAATTGATTTCTTAAGAACAGTCCTTTGTAGGCCTTGGAAATATTCCAGCTGCTCCCAGGTAGACACAAATGCCAGTGTGAAGACTCTGCTCTGTTCCAACAGAGTAATTCTCTTCTGGGACAGGCCGAGGAGTTCTGCTTATCACAGTTCACTTCCCAGTCAAAACAATGTCATTATTTTATAAGCTGTTCTTTTGAGACAGGGTGGACAACTGCTCATTAGTTATCATGTGTAAAAATAAAACTCTTGGCTAAATTAATATAAATGATTATGCTCTTGGCAAAGGACAAAAATCATCTTTGTTGCTAACAATACCTTTTCAGTTACCGAGTTTAATCAGAGAAAATTCTTCCTTATATACACTAGCATTGTTGGACTGCAAGACACCTAGTAGAAAGATCTTGAAAAAGCCTAAATTCTAGGCTTGGCTACATTCTCTCTCTCTCTCTCTCTCTCTCTCTCTCTCTCTCTCTCTCTCTCTCTCTCTCTCTCCTTTATAAGGACACAATAAGAAGGTGCTATCTCT
>NW_008332852.1:1278932-1287982 GCF_000622305.1 Nannospalax galili
TCCCTCTCTCTCTCTCTCTCTCTCTCTCCTCTCTCCTCTCTCTCTCCTTCTCTCCCTCCCTTCTTCCCTCCCCCTCCCTCCCCCTTTCTCTCCCTCTTTGCAGGACTTTTTCTAAAAAAAAAATCAACAATTAGTGTTTTATCATCTGTCTTCTTCATCAGGCTGCAAAGTCCTCAAAGTGATAGAATCGTGCCATATTCCCCTTTGAACCCCCTCATTCCCCTACAGTACTTAATAAAGAAAGGACCTTATTAAATATGGACTGCACTAAATAAGGTAAAAGTCATTGTATCTTTACTGTGTGACATGAGGTACAGGAAAAACAATTTGGCCCTAAAATAGTAACTCTCTAAGCCATTCATAAGTCCTTTGATAAAGCCTTTTGCATCTCCGATATTAAAATATGAAATATGGTTAATATTTAGTTAGGAAAACAATAGCAGAGAGGATAGAAACTTTCCTATAGTAAAAACAACCTGCAACAATACTGTGGACCTTGCAGAGGTACTGCAGGGACAGAGCATGCAAGAAGATCACTCCAGGAAGAGGCTGAAGAATTGCACTGGGCATGATCACCAGGAGCAGGTGCAGCACTGGGATTTGATGCTAAGCACAGTTAAGTAGCCATTACAGAGTATTAAGTAAAATACTGACATGACCTGATTTGGTTATTAAAAGATCACTTTAGCAGAGACCTCTCTTCCTAATAAATCCAAACTAGGCTAATTACAGCAACTTTTTAATAAAACAATCAGAGCCTCTAGAAAAAAGCAATTTTTAAAAGCTTTAAAGCACTTAAAGGCCAAAGTAAACAAGAAACTTCCAGGCCAAAACTAAATGAAGCAATATGAACTCTGAAAATATCCAAGAAACTAACAGAAATCCAAACAGGGTAAGTCTATCCTTAGACAGGTCACAGCTAAGGAGCAGAACACCAAATAAAAGGTAGTGTGTTCATTTCCTGAGTCTCCAGGCAGCAAATGGCTAGAAACTAGTTGGTCTAAAGCAACAGAAATATATTCTCACACAGCTTCAGGGGCAAACTATTAAAATAATTAGTAAGGATAATGATGAGGATGGTGATGAAAAAAAGGAGGAGGAGAAGGAGGAGCATCATCATGCCTGTGCCTATCTTCTAGCACCTAGTATCTCCAGAAATCCTTGGTATTCCTTGACTTAGAGGTGCAGCCTTATGGTGTCTCCTCTGACTTTATATGCTGTTCTTCACCTGTATCCCTGTCTTCTCCTCTTATAAGAATACCGTTCACTTCTTCTCTAGAAGTTTTTAACCACGGGTCCCATAGATGGTCTAACAATACTAGCCATTGTCCCTGTGCTTGGTTACCCACCAGAACTGTAAGCTAAGACCCTACTGCTGAAGATGCTACATACATGAGCTATAGAACAAACAAGGAGAAATAAAGCTGATACTGACTTCAGAGCCTCATCCCTACTGACTAACTAGCATTCACAGTGCTGAAAGTTGCTATGCAAGCTACCAGAAGGAAAAAATAATCATCATCTTTACCCAGCAAAATATGCATGCCCATCAGTGACATAGAGGCACAAATATTATGGGAATCACTAACCACTCTTTGATTGGGTTTAAGGTCTGCTTCCTAGGATAGAACCCATACCTGACACTGGTACCAGGCTTAGGAATCTGAGGCTAGACAGATCACAGGACATAGGGGAGAACTTAATGCTAGTTTTCTACTAGTTATCATATTAAACTGAATCACAATTACTTATTGTCATACCCATAGATTAATTCATCTCTCAACTCTCAACAGAGAAGTTTCCTTATGCAGCAGATGGTGATTAACATAGAAATCTACAACTGGCCAACATGCAAGAGGCTACAGAGTGCTTATCCATGAATAGGACACCTACATCAAACTTCTGCATCCCTGAGCTCAGGGATCACTATGGAAGATAAGGCAGAAAGATTGTAAGAGCCAAAGATGGTAGATGACCACAAGGAAAACTGAGCTTTCCAGATAGCTGGTCAGTTACTTCTATGAACTCACAGCAACAGTGACAACATGCACAAGTTCCATGCAAGTTCAAACCAGAAAAAATCCAAGCATAGGCATGAGGAAGGGGGCAAGAAGCTCCAACCCCACCTAAGGAAAATGTGGCAAAAAAATGGCTACTGGGAGGAGCAGAGAGGGTCTCTTTCAAGCATGGGACCCTTGGTAGCTTAACCAAATTTCTGTGGATGGACCCACACTAAAGAACACTAGGAGACACAAATTGCACAAATTAGATTCTATAGGCCATATATATATATATATATATGTACATTAAATAGAGTATATAATAGTACAAATATATATATACCATTCTAGGCCTGACATTAGAGTAATTGGGCAGGGGGAAATAAATATAAGGTGGTGGGGATGGGGAGGGGATCTAAATAACATCAAATTATATTGTATGAAAATTGAAAAAAATCAACTAAAAAACATTCACTGGATTTAAATCCAACCTAAATCCAAGATAATTTTGTCTTGACATTGTTCATTAATTACAATTTCAAAGACTCCATTTCCAGCTAAGGTCATGTTCAAAGACTCCAGGTGAATATTAACTTTGGAGCAATGCTATTACTCTGACAATAGCCCTCCATCTAGGCCCCCATATTCACAACCTCCGTCTCTGTACCAACCCCATCTCCAAATCCTCTAAGACCTGAACTCATGCCAGCAGCACTTCCCAATCTTAAGTCTCATCAACATTTTTTAAAGGATTTTTTATTGAGCTTTTGTAATTTCATAAAACAGTTCTTAACCAAATTTAGATCCCCCCTCCCCCATCCATGCCTCCCCCATTAAGTCCTATCAAGTCAAGCAATTGTACCCAGATGTCCTTCACTGTAAATTCATGCACTGGACTTTAGTAAGCCCATCTAGAGAATGTATGTTAGGCATAATCTCCCTCACCCAGTAGCAATCAATTTCTAATAATTCTCAGTCTAGTGCCACCTGCCACCCATTTCTCCCCCCCCTGCCCCGCCCGGGCCCTTGCTTAATTAAATTGGCATGGATCCTGTGCTCGATGCCCCATTGCCACAAGTTCACATGTGCAAATTTTTAGTGGACTGAAAGCCTCTGCTTCCCTGTGTTCATGAACTAGCCCTGACTATTAAATCTTTCCACTCCCTCTTCAGTAAGCGGTCCCTGAGCCATTGCTGGGTGAGGTTCAATATAAGAGTCCTATCCAAGAATATACACTCTGCAGTCTCTTGTTTTTTAAAACTTAGCCAGTTGTGACCTTCTGTGTGCATTGCACTTTGTTGTATAAGGAAGCTTTACTGGTGAGAGTTGAGGGATGTATTTTTTTTCTCTACCCCTGTTCTGCTAGACAAAAGAGGTCTCCCTTTGAATGGTTGTTGAGGGTAGACCAGGAGACTCCCAAAATAACATAAGCCTTTGCCAAATCTCTTGGTTATCTCCCAGAACTAGTAGTTAAGACCCTACTGCTGAAGACAGGACATATTTTGGATACAAGACTTGAAGCAATGGAGCAGGAACTGATCTGGAATCCTTCTAACTGAAGCTTGGCTATCATAATGCTGGAGGATGATGTGCAAACTGCCAAGGGAGAAAAACAATCAATGGTTCAATCTACCCCAAAACCTAATAACCATAACGACTGACATGCCAAACTACCTCTATTGATGCAGCAGTGGCAATGTTATTTGTGTGTGTGTGTTTGGGGCGGGTAATCAACAGCTATCTAATTGGACTTAAAACCCTCTCAGTGGGAGTGAACTCATGGGCGGCACTGTAAACTCAGCCAAATACACATAGCAAGACAGGACAGGGATTCTAGAGAAAACCCTATCTCTTTCATATCTCTAGACAAACGTAATTTCTTGCTATATGCTAAATATCAATCCTTATATTTACAGACAAGCATATCATACACCAGTCATCAAAGAACTTTCTTTTTGCAACAGATGGAAGCTGCTTTAGAATTGCACAACTGGTAAGACACAGAGAATACGTGTCTGAGAGATGCTCATCAACTTTTTAAAGTTCAAATATCATCGTCTAAGTCAGATATGGGTGAAATTCTGGCTATGATTTATACTGGGTGTTGTATACGCTTTCCTGGAGAGAAGTAAACAAAGTATATTCACCCCAGGTAGGGAACCAATGACAGATAAAAGAACAATTCCACTCATGTCTATCTTAGCGAACCAATGAGTTGGGAGGCATTGTTTACACAAGTACAGGTGACTTAAATCATTTATCTACATCATCATCTATCTACATCACTAGAAAACCCACTTTAGCTTATCCCTGGAGCTCTTTGTACAACTTGCAGGCAAAAAAGAGTCTCCAATCTCCAGAAATATGCTTCCTTTTATAACCCTGAGAAGGGGTCTTGCAATTTTTGAATATTTCAAGAACTCCCTGAGCTTTGAGAGTTTATTTCCTGAGTCTTATGAGCCTCCCTTCTCCCTCCAGGAGAAAATGTTTCTGTTTGGAGGGAAATCTATACAACACTGCAGCAAAACTTTTCTCCCTCTGTGGAAGTGTGAATTAGGAAACAAATTACAGCTAATCATCTGCTTCGCAAATATAAGGATAAGACAAACATAGGGAAGACACTGTCATTCCAAAAGGGACATAGAAGATTAATGAAAAGAATCACTGGTACCAGTGACTCAGAGAAAATCTACTAGCTTTCTAGGCCTCAGAGAGTCCTGTGCATCCCGGTCCACTCTCTGAGCTTGTAAAGACCTGGTTCTCTGTTCTCTGAGTCCATAGTTCTGGTCTGAGTCTCTGTCACATATTTGTGACTGAGCAGTTCTACAGCTATTTTTGACCCACAGCATCAGAAGTCCAACTTCATGTCTTCTCTCTGCCCCTCTCAATCTAGCTGCAGAGTACCTATAGATACACATTCTCAAGAACCCTGTGGGTGTCCCACATATTTCAAGGAGATTCACACTATTAGACATGAGTATTTTCCACAGAACATTTCTGAATATTCTACTTCTACTTCTCTGTCCTTCTAAGATTTTCTGTTGAATGTGGTGTACACCTAATTCTCAAACAAAAGATGGACAGCCACATCCTTAGTGGCTATCCAGTACACAATCGATCTTTTTTCCTTTTTTTTCTTTTTTGTCTTTTTGAGACAGGGTCTCCCTGTAGCCCCAGCTGGCCTGGAACTCCCTATCTAGACCAGGTTGGCTTCGAACTCACAGAGATCAACCTGCCTCTGCCTCCTAAGTTCTGGGATTAAAGCCATGTGCCACCACACCTGGCACTTTTTTTTCAATACGAATAAATTTAGAAATTCCCAAATCATAATGTACTGGCTTATGAATGGCTTCTTTATTCAGTCTGTCAGAGCACCATAATTTAAAAAGTCCTGGTTCTTTTTGGCTTAATAGTTCTTTCCTCAATTGATCTCTTTCTTGTCACATTTTACACTAAACAACAATTGAGCAGGGTTCACCATCCATGGTTTGGTTAGACATCTTCCCAGCTAACTATTCACTTACAAGTTCTGCTTTCTTCCCACTCATATGATACCTCAACCAAGTTCTCTGTACTATATAATACGGAGTACCTTCCTTTCATCTTCCAGTAGCATGCGTCTCTTTCCTCCTAATGTCTTACCACAATCAACCTTAGTATTCGTATTTCTACAAACTGTCTCTTCAAAGTAGTTTATGCTTCTTAAAATCAAGAACACTAAAATCCTTCCCATCTCTGTTACTCAACTGGAAGCCACTCCAAGGCTTTAGATACGTTTACAGTATTTTAGAATATTTTTAAAGGATCTGCTATAGAAGAACTTTACATCGCTGTACCAAAATCCATATCAACTTCCTAGATATATTGGAGCAACTGCCACAAACTGGGTGGCTTAAATGATGAGAATTTATATTGTCAGATTGTTGAAGGCTGGAAGTCTGAAGTCAAGTAAGTGATTGACAAGTCCCATCTACCTGGATGCATCAAGGGAGAATTATGCCTTACTTCTCACCTAACAATGGCGGGCTCTAGAAACCTCCAGTACTCCTTGTTTGGGACATGCATCACCTGGATCTCTACTTCCTACTGTACTTGATGTCCTCTTCTCTGTCGCTGTCATCATCTCCTCTTGTATTAGTACAAAAGTCATTAGTTCTGGTTCCACTCTAAATGTAGGATAAGGTTTCTAACCAATTACATCTGCAAAGACCCTTTCTCTACATAATTTCTCACATGTAATTTTTGTGAAAAACATGATTCAACTCATTATGGATTCATTACTTTCAAAAAAGCAATAATAGCCTGTCATGGTGGTGCATGCTTTTAACCCCAGCACTCAGGAGGCAGAGGCAGATGGATCTCTGACATTGAGGCCAGCTTGGGACAGTCTGCATAGCAAGTTCCAGGCCAGCTGGGGCTACATTGTGAGAGCCTGTCTCAAAACAACACTGATAAGAACAACAAATCCCCTAAAACAAAACCAAAACAAAAAGAGAGCAGTAGATTGATTTTTAGTAACAATAGTAGAAGCCTAGGAAATTAGTGACATTTCCAATACACTAAAAGAAAAAGACTTCTAGGCTAAAATCAGTGGGAACACATTCTTTTAAAAATAAGATCAAAATAAATTTATTTTCAGATAATTGTAAAGTAAGTTTGCTACTTACAGACATTTACTGAAGAAAATTCTAATGATTGCACTTTACCAAGAAGGAAGCAGGCCAAGATGTTGAAAAGAAAAAAGTAGAAAAGGCAAATATCAGCATCACTCTAATACCATACCAAATACTGGAGAGGATGTGGGGAAAGGGGAATACTCATTCACTGCTGATGGGATGGCAATCTCCTGCAACCCCTATGGAAAGCAGTATGGAGAACCTTAAAAAACTAAAAATGAGCTACAGCCAGCAGCTTCCCTGGGTAAATTTAGCTGGGCCCACTGTGCCTTGACTCCCCCAGTCTCATTCACCCTCTCAGCTCCCCACCCTATCTGTCTTCCTAGCAGGGGGACTGGCACATTTCCTGTCTTGGCACCCCAGACCTCTGGACTGACTGACCTCTTGGCCCAAACTCCCCACTGCTTCCTGATCCTTTGCATCAAGACCAACCCAATTCCTCCCTCTAGTTCCCGGGAGCCCTCCGGGCCACTTCCCCTTCCCAATTCCCTTCCCCTCTCTGGGCAGCCCAGCCCCACAGCTTCCTGGGGTCAGTAGCTTTCCTGGATAAGTTTGGTGGCACTCACTGTGCCTTGACTCCCCCAGCCTCATTCACCCTCCCAGCACCCCCTCCGCATTGCTCCTCCTAGCCTGGGTACTAACCCATTTCTTGTCTTGGCACCCCAGACCCCTGGACTGACCTCTTAGCCCAGAATCCCCACTACATTCTGATCCTTTGCATCCAGACTAACCCAATTCCTCCCTGTAGTCCCCAGGAGCCCTCAGGCCTCTTCTCACCCACACCTCCGTTTTCATCCCTGGGTTGCACAGCCATCAGCTTCCTGGGGCCAGCATCTTTCCTGGGCCCTGCTCCCAGCCAGCCCAGCCCCCAAATTCCTGAGGCCAGCATTTTTTCCTGGAGGGATCCAGACCTTAGAAGAAAGCCTGAGAGCATCTGATCCTCATCTGACTTGTGCCTCTGTGGGAACTCCTGAGCAGCAAGATGAAAGTAATTTGGCCCCTCCAATATAAAATCAAAAGAGAGAAGCTGAAGCCTAAACCAACCAGCTCTTCATGCCCACCAAGTAAACCACAAAGGCACATAAAGTTTACAAAAAGAAGCAGACTTAACTTAAGGAAGGCTTGAGTCTCACACAAGAATCAGAATCTACAAAAGAAATCCACATGTCAAAGTCACAGAGAAAAAATAATAACATGAAAAAACAAAATAACATATCCCCACCAAGTACCAAAAATCCTCTAGAGGAGTACAGTGAAAACCCCCTAGAGATAAGACAGGACATGGAACTCAAAAGACCAATTAAAAACATGATAAAAGAATTCAGTGAACTTAAAGAACATACAAAGAAATCAAAGAACTGAAAGAAGATAGGAATAAACTTCTGAATGAATTCAGAAAGGAGTTACAAATATTGAAGAATAATCAGGCTGAAATGAAGAATAAGTGAAACACTCTGTAAGCCAATTAGAAATGACAGGAGAAAGCCTCACCAAAGGGATGAATGAAATGGAAAACAGAATGTCAAGACTGGAAGAAAAAGTGGATGAATTAGACCACTCAATCAAAGATTATGAAAAATTTAAGAAAACAGAAGAATGGAACATGCAGGAATTGTGTGACACCATAAAAAGACAAAAATTATGAGCCATAGGCATAGAGGAAGGAGAAGAATCTCAGGATAATGGTATGGATCAGGGATGAATGAAATGGAAAACAGAATGTCAAGACTGGAAGAAAAAGTGGATGAATTAGACCACTCAATCAAAGATTATGAAAAATTTAAGAAAACAGAAGAATGGAACATGCAGGAATTGTGTGACACCATAAAAAGACAAAAATTATGAGCCATAGGCATAGAGGAAGGAGAAGAATCTCAGGATAATGGTATGGATCAGATCTTCAACAGAATTCTATAAGAAAATTTCCCAAAATTAAAGAAAGACATGTCCATACAAATACAAGAAGCATATAGACAGGACCAGAAAAGAAATTCTCCATAGCACATCATAGTAAAAACACTATACATACAGAACAAAGAGAGAATACTGAAAGCTGCAAAAGAAAGTCAATAAATCACACATAAAGGAAAACCCATCAGGATTACAGCTGACTTTTCAGTGGAAACTATGAAAGTCAGAAGAGCCTGTACCAAAGTATTCCCAGTTCTAAATGACCACAGATGCCAACCCAGATTACTTTACCCAGCCAAAATGTCTATATGCTTCTTATAATTCCTACAGATATACAAAAAGATTAAGCATAAATAGGCTGAAAGAATTCATGGCCACAAAAACCAGCCCTTCAGAGAGTTCTTGAAGCAATACAAAGAACTAAAGAATGACTATAACCAACGGGTTGTGGAAAAAAAATCCA